>NC_056745.1:679137864-679197864 GCF_019279795.1 Protopterus annectens | reverse complement strand
GTCCTGATAATTACCTATTTGAGTGGCAAGCATATATAAGGAGATGGGTTGCTGGAAGTGTTTTTTAATTTTGATAAAGTCCCTTATGAATTTTAAAGGACAAAAGTGCATAGTTTGGTTTGTTTTTTTGTATTAAAATATTATAATTTTAGTTTGTCCTAGTGGTCTAGATTTGTTTAATACCTTAGCCACTATGCCAACCCCACCCTACAATATATATGTAAACTGGATTCAAACCCTGCATTACCTGTCCTGTTTTTCTGAACTCACTGCCCTTACACTTTGGGCAACTTATAATATATGACATGAGAACAGCTTTTTTTGCTCAACACTACTATGCTGCATTCCTTGCATTTAGCTTGAGACCATTTTCTGTACAATATATATATATATATATATATATATATATATATATATATATATATATATATATATGTATATATATATATATATATATATATATACACATATTTCAGCCCTTTATGGAGTAGTTTAGTATCAGTGGATGAACAAATAACAGTACCTATCTTACAGTCATTGGCAAGCATGGTGAAACACAAATTCAGGGATATTGAACTGGATGACAACAAAATAAATATCAAATAGGAGAAGGAGCAGAACTGATCCATGTGATACCTTGCTAATTACAATTTTACAGTCCTAGAGGGTAACAGCAACTTTCAATAGTTGGGATCTGTTGGATAGCCAGTTTGTAATGCAGCTGACAATGCAGGGGTTTACATGGTATGTGTTTATATGGTAACTTTAACTACATGGAAGCAGTCCATAATCTGCTGGTCAGCTAAATAGTGGTGTATGAGAAGCTGACAGTACCATTTGCATTGGTGAGAAAGACAGTTATGTGCTAAGTTATGGGCACTGGCTCTGAGAGTGGCCAGTAACTTATGCTATTGTACTATAACTGTATAGCTGCTGCTGCTGCTATCACATACATTCTAGTCTCCTGTACACTGGCAATTTGCCATGTTCAGAATAGGTAATAGCCATGCAGAAAGCATCTGCCTTATATGTTTCAGAATTGCTGTGCCATTTTTGATGGTGTTATTTCCATATTTACTGTTACTGAATTGCATGGCTTGTTTCCATATAGTTATGCAGTCATTTGCATACCTCTCATACAGCACTATTTTTCCCCTAACCCAACAGTACTACTTGCGCCTCTGAATCACCTCCATCCAGTACATCACAACTGTTCCTCACTGTTTTACATAATGCAGTGAACTAATTGTGAGTTCAGCTTTAATCCATAGTAAACAGGATGGCTTTTTGAGCAGTCATCATTTTCTGTCACTGAATTGCTCAGCTTAAACAGCAGAGTCTGCCCAGTAGTGCTGATTTCTGAATGTTACCTGTTTTGCCTATGAAAAGTCATGGTCATCTGTGGGATACCTCAATGTATGCATCATAAGCTTAAAATATGGATTTACTTCCTGTAAATGTGTAGAGATTTGCTCTGTCAAACCAAATTTAAAGAAGTGCTATGATCTGTGTCACCTCCAAGTGTCCATACAGGACAGATGGAATATTAGCATTGAGATAACTTATCTTATTCATTAGGAAGCAATGTATAATGATGGGTAGATTTCATCTTATTGTTTTTATTTATTTTATTTTATTTGTCCTTTGATAACCTAGAAAGACCAACTGAGACAGTGGCCCATTTTCAGTGGAGGCCTGGGGAGAAAAGCTCCATATCAGATTCAAAAACATTTAAACAGTAGTTGAGTAATTATACACAAGAGGAGAAAATCCCCACAACAGATTAAATATTTTACAATGAGCTGGGAAAAAAGACTCCACAGAAACACACATAAAAACATTTTACAATTGTTAAGTAATTATAAACAAAGGGAGAAAACCTCTGCAACAGATTAAATATTTTACAATGAGTTGGGGAGAAAGACTCCACAAAAACACACACTCAAACTTTTTGCAATAGCTGATAAGTAATTATATACAAGGGGAGAATATCCCCACAACAGACAAAACACAAACAACTTGAAATACATTTATAGAACATTACTAGGATAAATTGTGATCAAGAATACAACATTTATGTATTTATTTATTTGACCGTTGTTAACCAGGATAGTCCAACTGGGTCACAAGACTCATTTTCAGCAGAGGCCCGGGGAGAAAAGCTCCACAATTTTAGAAAATTACAAGACTTACAAACAAACTACAATATATAAGTATACGGTTAGTACATTGCTAGTTTAACTGCGATAATACTTTACACAAAGACTTATAAGCACAATTAGTAGACATAAGTATACAGTGAACACATTACAGGTTTATTTTGATAACACTTTACACAAAATTTTAAATTTGACAAGACTTTTAACACAATATAGTGTCACTGCCTCAGTGATGGGATATTTGCACAATACCATTCTTCATGTTTGAATTGGAAGAATTCTTGTGCTGTTTAGATTAGTTCATAAGGAGGTAGAAAGATTGGAGTAGTATGGCATATTTTCTTCCAGTCTTGACAGTGTTTAATGGTAGTGGACATGTAAACGTAATTGAAGGAGTTATAGGTGCATTAGCCTGGGGTTATGCATGTGCATAGCCATGATTTATTTAGGTGTTCTTTTAGGAAGGCTTTAAAGAGAGATAGGCTAGCAGTTGGTCTAATGTTGGAAGGCAGGGTGTTCTAAGATTTAGCAACAGAGTGTGAGTATACAGATGTTCCTGGGTTTCTAGAAGGTTTGTAGATTTCAAGGAGGTTTTTATCTTCAGAGCTGAGGGGTCTGTTTGGTTTGTAATGTTGTATTAGGTCTTCTAGAGCTGGACAGGCAGTGGACCTGGTCTCACCTTCAATAACCACATCGCTACAACAGCCAGGAAATCCTTCTATGTGGCACACCTCATCACTAAGGGCTTTTCATCCAGAAAAAAAGGAGGTCATTGTCCCACTGTACTCATCCCTCATTAGACCCATTATAGAATACAAAGCCCCATTTGGTATGTACCTCTCAAGACATCTGCAACAACTGGAAAGGCTGCAGAAATACCTCACTAAAAGAATCACAGGCCTAAAGCAGATGCCCTATGCTGACCGCCTTAAAAAACTCCAGCTATACTCTGTCGCATATCGTCTATTCTGAGGTGATCTCTGCTTAACATACAAGGCCATGTCAAGCCCAGAGCTGTTGGACATGCTACACTTAAAGAAATCCCAATCCCTCAGAGCCACACGCTCCAGGGATCTAAACCTTGTCATCACAATAAACAAAACATGCTGGAGGGATAGATTCCAGACCCAGACTCTGGAATACACTGCCCATACATGTCAAGCAGAGCACCTCTTTGGCCCTCTTCAAAAGGAACCTTGATGATTGGATGGGAGAAAGGAAATTCACCCCAGGGATCATGTCAGTCACCCTGCTAGACAGGGGTCCAGGGAAGAAAATAGTGTGGGAAGAAATAGCCAGGGAATTGTTATGGCTAGGCTTCTATAGGCCCTAGGGCCGATAGCCTAGTACCAACCTATGAACCTATAAAGCAGGTTGTGTGTTGTAATTAGGTGTGTATATGAAGGCTGTTGTGTTAATTCCAATCAGCTTACTTCTTTGAGTGATGTACAGTGATATGTACAGTAGTTGGAGTTGGTTGTGAACTTTGCAACTTTGTTGTAGCATTGCTCTAATTTAGTTTTGGCGAAGTTCTGCAGGTTGGTTAGTATATAGGAACTGTAGAGAAGTGATGGGAGCAGGAAGGTTTTAGGCAGGGTAGTTTTGGTTGTAATGGTAAGGAATTGTCTGTTTCTGTAGAGTATTCCTATATTTTATGGGTTCTTTTGATATTTTGTTGAATATGAGGGTCAAATTTGAGTTTATCATCAATTATAACAACAAGTAGTTTAGTTTCTTGAACATTGTCTAAGATGGTATTGTCGGCTGCATAAATATTTAGTTGGCCTGGGTTGAGGGTGGTAATTTTGGGGTGGAATATCATGTTTGTTTTTTTGGGATTTAGAAAGAGTTGGGACTTTGTAAGCCATGATTCAATTGCTGAGAAAGATTGTTGGGTTTTGGTAAGCAGTTCAGGGAGGGTATGGGAGGTGCTGATTAAGGTTGAGTCATCTGTATACTGTATTAATGTTCCTGGGGAGGAGAAGGTGTATAGGTTATTGGTGAATATGTTAAACAGTAAGGGTCCTAAGATAGATTCTTGGGGTACTCCTTTGGGGTTTGGTAGGAAGGGGGGAGAGTTTGTTTGACCATTTAACAGCTTGTTTCCTATCACAGAGGTAACTTTGAAACCACTGGAGTGTGGAGGAAGAACAACCTAGGTTGGGTAGTCTGTTAAGTAGTAAAGGGTGTGAAACTGTATTGAATGCTTTTGAGAGACCTAGGGATATTGCTGCTGCTAGGTGACCTTTGTCTCTGGCTTTGTTAATGGTGTTTGTAAAGGGCAGTAATGCTGTGGATGTGCTGTGATTTGGCCTGACACCATGTTGAGTTTGAGAGAGCAGGTTGTTTTGGAGTAGATATTTCATGATTTATTGGTGAATATACCTTTCCTTGATTTTGGATAGAGGGGAATAGTATTGATATTGGGTGGAAATTAGAGATTGTCCTCCTCTATGAATAGGTGTTACATGAGATAGTTTCCATTTTCTAGGGACTGTGGCTTTAGAGAGTGACCAGTTAGGATGCTGACTGCATATGCAAATGAGTCGGTGGTGAGTTTTAGGTATTGGGGTGGGAGATTGCCTGCTGATGTGGAGCAGGGTTTGAGCTTGAGTAGTAGTTTTTTTTATTTGAGAGGTGGGTATGGGATAGAAAGTGAAAGAATTTTTGGAGCTATTTTGTTGGTTAGTGGTATGGTCATGGGACTGATCTTTTGTGGGGGCTCTTAAGGAATTGTTGTTGGTGTGTAGGTTTAGTTGTGAGTTACTTGAGTTTTCAGAGGTGAGTAGGTCTGCTATGGATTTTATGAAATGTTTGTTAATTTCTTTAGCAATTTGTGTTGGGGGGGCACTAAGTGAGGGGGAGTGGTCTTTGTTTGAGCCTGGGTTGAGGAGGGTAGTTATAGAGTGCCAACATTTTTTAGGGTTGTATTTGTATTGAAGCTGGAGATTGGAGTAGTAGTATTTACATTTGTTGACTATTTTGGTTACTCTATTGTGTAATGTTTTATAAGCTTGGAGATTTTGTTGGGTTCTGTTTTGTTTCCAATTGTTCCATGCTATGTCACTTTGCTTCATGAGGTCAATGCAGTTGGCTGCTAACCATGGGGTTTTTGTGTTCTTTACTCCCTTTGTTTGTACGAGGCTCAGATTATCAATTATTTTTAAGAAAGTAGTACTGAAGTATTGAACTGCATCACTTAGTGGTAGTAATTTTAGGAGTGACCACTTTATTCCATTTAGTAGGTTGTTGAGTGTTTCTTGATTGAGTCTAGTGGTATTTCTAATGGTTTTATGGTATGTTCTTTTGGAAGGTGGGTGGCTGCACTGAATGCAAAGGCTGGAAGATGGTCCCTTAGTGAATTTGGTAGTGTACCTGAGGAGGAGAAGTTGGTTGGGTGGGACACAAAGATCCAATCAAGGATAGAGTGGTTAGTGAAGTCTTTGTTGTACCTTGTAGGTTCAGTGATTAATTGTTTAAACCCATAGAGGTTTATATTTGTGTTTGGAAAGTTTACAGTGATTGGTTGCCAGTTAATATTCCCATCTCCTAAGATTACAGTTTCTAGTTTGATGTTTTCAGTTGTCCATGACAGTATGTCTTCTAAGATTGGTACATTGTTTTCTGGAGGAATATAGACTGTTATGAGACAGATTTGTTTAGAGTTGTTAAGATTAGGGTATTTATTAGTACTTCGACATTAAGGAATTTGGGTGGCTTGTGTGGTTAAGGAGTTGTATTGAGTCTTGATAGCTACAGGAGTGCTGTCCCTCCACCCTTCTTTTTTAGTCTGTCTAGTCTAAAGATGGTGTAGTCAGGGGGTATAATTTCAGTCTCTTATATTCCAGAGTGTAGCCAGGTTTCTGTTAGGGCTAAGATGTCTGGGTTGTATTGTTCTATCCAAGCATGCAGGGAAGTTATTTTATTGCATAAGCTTCTTAGATTTGGAGAAAATAGGTTTAGAGACTTGGAGTTAGGTTGTACATTTGGTCCAGGGTTTAGGTGTATATCACCACTTTGTATTAATTTCAGTATCAGGTAAATTTGCAGTGGGTTTAGTGGTATTGTGGGTTTTTATTTTGCTTTTGGGGTTATAGGGGAAAGGGTAGTAAAATATTTGTGGGCAGATATTTGAGTACTGCTTTAGTTGTTGGGATATGTTGGTGGAGGATGTTGTAGTGGTGTAGATAGGTATGGCTGCTTTATTTGTAAGTGTTGTCCTTTTCTGTTCCCCATGACATGAGAGTAGAGTGGGTCATGGAGAGGATGAAGTTTCATCGAGCTCCAATTAATGAAATTAGGATCATAGAAGAATTACTAGACTTGATTTTGAGTAAAAATTTGTAATTTTTGAAGGAGAATATTATTTGCAAAAAGTGGGAGTAGCTATGGGCTCCCCTTGTGGGGGCAGTGTGGCTAATTTAATGATGGCCCACTGGGAAGCTCATTGTGTTTTTAATAACCAAGAATTAATGAAGAACATTTGTTTTGATACCAGATTCTTGGATGATGGTTTTATGTTGTTCAGAGGAGACATCCTAGCTGCGGACAACTTGGTCCAAACTTTTAATAGCACCACTGACTTTCTAAGATTTACTAGTTTCTTTGGGGCAAAAGTTCTACATATTTGGATGTATTTCTGGTGAAAGAGGAAAGTTTACGTTATGTACCTAGAATACATTGTAAAAAGATGTACTCTAATACTATGTTACATTACACTAGCTCACACCCCCCTCACCAGAAGAAGTCAGTGGTGAAAGGCCAGTTGGTGCGAGCCACCAGAATGATTTTGTTGGATACCCATTTTAAAGCTGAATGTGAGACATTAAGACAAATGTTTTGCAATCAGGGGTACCCAAATTAATTTGTCCAGAATATTATAAAAGAAGTACAGGAAAAAAGGTGTAAAGGGATGTATAAGCCTATATTATGCCAGCATGATAGGACAGGAAGTACAGTTTAAGGGGTACCAATGAGTCTTTTAGAACCGCTTATACTGAAAGATTATCTAAGTCTAGTGATTATGGGTTAAGCTTTATTACTCAGTTTAGTAATGAAGCTTACTCGATAAGAGAAATTATTACAAAGAATTGGAGAATTTTTTCCACAGATGAGGAGATTTTAACTAAATTGGGGGTGAGACTATCAGTAGTTTTTAAAAGAGGAAAGAATCTTAAAGTCCTGGTTGAGCAAAGCAAGAAGAGATTTGTACGGACACCAGGGATGTTCAAATGTGAGACTTGTAGTATGTGTCGGCACATGTCGACAGGCTCATCTTTCTCTATAAGGAATAAGATTTACAAAAATGAAGGACGATACAACTGTAACAGTAAGTCAGTTGTGTATATAGCTCAGTGTCAGTCTTGTCCAGCATTTTATGTGGGCAAGGCAGATAGAAAACTGAGGGAAATAGTATACAAGCGCATTCTGAGTATTACCAAAACAAAAAGTGAAAACGCTTTGGCTAGACATGCAACACTCAACCAAGGACATATGTTTAAATTTAGGGTCATCGACCAAATAGTAGGGGATGACAGAGGTGGGTTTACCAGTCTACTTGTAGAAAAACATGAGGTATTGTAGCAACTGCGTTTAGATGCTAGTAGGTGGCCAGGTCTTAATGAGGTTGTGTCCATTTCAAGTATATTGAAATTAAGGAGCCTTAAAAGATAAATAGTCTTTTTATTTGTATGTGGTGACTTTTAGGTTTTTTTTTTTTTAATCTTTTTCTACCTAGTTTTTCATCAATTATCATTTCTTCTATTATTAATTTGAATGTGTGTACAGTTATAAATACATTTTTAGACATAAAGGTTATTTATTTAGTTATTTAGAAATGTAACCTTTTTAAAAATAGACAATTGTATATATGCAGGGTTCACTAAGGTACAGTATTTATCTTTACATTTACATTTATATTTAAAATAAAAGGTGCAATAAGTGTTTTATATACATGGAAACTTTATAAAAACACCAAAGAAAACAAAGTTTGCATTATGACTTTGTTCCAAAAGTAGTATTTACTAAGGGTAGTATTGATTCAAGAACATGTACATTTTAAAACACTAGTAGAAAACATTAGGGAATCATGTTTAGTATTTTACATACAGTATGTAACTACAGGATGTTTTAGTAATAAGTGGAGTTAAAGGATTTGATTGGGTGCAGTTGATAGAGTGACCAATTAATTAATTAACTTCAAGCGAGTGTTTTTATACTGTGTAGCTTTTTGTAAAATTTGTCTGAAGAAGTCCGGTGAAGCTACTGATCAAAAAGCGCCTCACATGACTGTTTTTTAATAAAGTTTTAGTTTTGGAGTATTCTAAGCCTTTGCAGTGTTTTATCCGTGGACATTATTTGTAAGTGATATGGCTGAGCTAAGTAGTATTAATATTATGAATAAAATAGAGAATGTTAGCTAGCATCTTATGTGGGGTGTTGGACATAGTGGGTGTTGGTGGGTGGGGTCTATTGGAGTATAGGATAAGTCTAATTGTGGTGTTTGATGAGTGGATAGTTTACAGATATGTTGTTAGTTTGGTGTGAAGTGGTGTGATTTGTTGAGGGATGATTGTGTGTGGGGTCTGTTTAACTATAAATGTAAGGATATGTGGGGTGGGAGGGAATGGGGGTATGGTAGGGGAGTGGAGTGAGCCTGAGCGAAGTGAGGGTGAATGGAGCGGGTCCGACCTGGAACCCCTTTGCAGCCATCTTCAAAAACAATTAGTAAGACATTAAAAGCAGTGAAAAAGCAAAAGGATATGTTACTTAAAAGTAGGGTTTTAAATGGAGTGGAATGCCTTTAACAGTGAAATGTAACTTGGAGTGAGCACAGAAACAGAAATGCTTACTGTACAGCTGTTTGGTGACTGTGTGTAGTCTACTGTGCAGTAAGAAAAATACTTCTGCATGTGCTGGAAGTAGTAAGACACTTTACAGTGGATAGCCTGTGTCAAGTACACTAATACATAGTTATTCAAAATATTGACTATATTTCTAATTATATGTATAGAGGCAAGAAATAATGGCATATTGTGCTGCTGAAATAGAGTAATAGAATGAGATGAGGAGGAGTTATGAGCAGGATGGAAATTAAGAATATGGAGAGAGAGTTTATTATTAGAGAAATGAGAATGTTATGGAAGGATATGAGAGAAGAAAATAAATAGTGTTAAGTCTCTGTACTGTTTTTTAACACCTTTATTAAATTATTACTTGAGAGACAGGCAAACATACATTAACAAAATAGAAAATAAACCATATTAACATTTCTTTCCATTTTGGGCAGCCACGGTGGTGCAGTGGTTAGCATTGTCACCTCACAGCAAGAGGTTCTCCAGTTCGATCCTTGGCTGGGGTGCCTTCTGTGCGGAGTCTGCATGTCCTCCCTGTGGTCGCGTGGGTTTCCTCCGGGTGCTCCGGTTTTCTCCCACATCCCAAAGACATGCTGCAGGTGGACTGTACACTCTAAATTGGCCCTAGGTGTGAGTGTGTGTGTGTGTGTGTGTGTGTGTGTGTGTGTGTGTGTGTGTGTGTGTGTGTGTGTGTGTACATGTGTGCGCCTTTTGTGTGGCTGGCAACTCAACACTGTAAAAAATTCCACTGCCAATCATGAGTGGACAGGTGATCCACTGTGGCGACCCTTAACTGGGAAAAGCCGAAAGAAGAAGAAGAAGTACCGGCCAAAGAGGTGGACAATCATACATTAGTAGTATGATATTATTAAAGTGAGATCTTCTTTTGCTGTTAGGCAATTACTTCCTGATACAAAATGGAGGTAGTAGTGAATTCAGAGTGGGAAAGGCATAGTTATAGTGAGTAGCTATTTATGCATTTGTTTTGAGGGTTGTGCAGGTACTGATCCAGGTATCACATAGATATTTTTAGATTGGTCTTGAAATTGGAAAGGTTACTAGCATGTTTAAGGGATAAGGGGATACAGTTCGAGGAGTGGGCTATATAGCTGGACTAGAGAGAGAGGTTATGCTGACAGGTGTGGTTTGTAGGTAGTGAGGAGCATTTTGTTTCCAGATCAAAGTAGCCTACCAGGCCTTTGCTTTGTTCTGGTTTGTGTATTAATTTGTGGGCTAGAAGTAGTTGGATGAGTTACTTGGGTAATTCAAGCCAATCAAGCTGTTTTAGGGCTAAGCAGTGATGAGTGATGTTTGATAAGTTAGTGGCAAATTGTGTTGGGGGGTAGTAGTGTAGAGGCCAGGAATTTCCTGGATGAATCTGTTAAGTAGTTTTTTTGCTCTATAGAGTAGCTCTAATTTTTGGTGAATTCTTTTGATAACCTATTGCACACGTAATTCAAATTTCAGGTTATCATCAATTGATTGTCACTCCTAGTAGCCTGGTATGTGGGAATGACTTCTGTAGGGGTGTTATTAGGTGCTGTTACTGAGAAATTTTGTTTGAGGTGTATAAAGAATGTTTGGAGGAATAGCAGCAGCTTTGTTTTTTCTTTTCATTTTCTTTCTTTCTTTTTTTTTTTTGTGGGGGGGGTTGAATAGAAGCTGGGAGTTATTGAGCCAGCTTTCAACTGATGAAAAGACTCTTGAGTGAGGTGTTGTAGGGTAATTAAATACTAGCAGACCAGATTAATGTGGAGTCATCAGCATATTGTATGAGGGATGCTTGACATTTGGTGAAATTTAGGTAGTCTGTAAATATGTTGAAAATCAGTGACCACAGTATGGAACTTTGGGGGACACCTGTATACATTACAGCATTAATGCCTCTGTGTTTTTGTGATGTTGTTTTTAATGTATTTTTTGAGATGCTTCTTAAAATTGAATTGTTGTGATAATACACCTTTAAATATTTTTAAATGATTTTAATTTGGCGCTTTTTTCAGTATATATTAACTTCCTGTTTTAATGAAAGATGTTATATGGTCTGATGAAGCTGTTTTTGTGAAAGCGCTTACCAATTTTATCCAAATAAAACTGCCTTTTGTATAAACAAGAAGATTTGGATTTTTTGGCGACTTGCAGTTCTATTTTGCCTTTCATCGAGTACTTTGAATTGTTTGAGGACCCTCCATTGTTTTGCTCTACGGACACATTTGTTTTTTATTCAATTTATTTTATTTGTTTTATTTTACATTTTATTTATTTTATTTTACATTTGTTGCCGGGCTAGTCTAACTGGATGTATGTCCATTTTCAGTAGAGGCCCGGGGAGATAAGCTCTTTTCATCAGTCAGGAGAGTGATGTTTTATCCATGTGTGTAGTTCTGGAATTTGTTTACAATGCTTCAGATGTTCACATGGAACAGACTGAGTTTTTGTTGCTATTTCTTATTTTGTCAGGAGAGGAGTTTAGGTTTTCAAGCAGGGTCGAGTTATTATTTGTGGAGTAACTTGGTGCCTGTCTGGGTCCAAGGTTGGTGTGAATGTCAACTGCTAGCAATAGATTCAGCAGTACATTTATGTGAATGTGTTGTTTTATTTTTTGTGGAATAGCTGGTGACAGTACTTTTGAAACTTTTTTAGAGGTATGGAGTATTTTAGATTTAATGAGGTTAGTGTAATGATTTTTATATAAGTGGGGACCTATACTGAACAGGATGGATGAAGAGGTTACATTTTGGTAATAGTTAAAGTAGTCAGAGAGTTGTGTTTGGTAAGATGTAGAGTAAGTGAATAATATGAGTGTGAGAGAGGTTTAAGTGAGACACTGTATCATGGTAGTGAGTCATGAGTTTAAGATATGGGTGTTTTAAAGGAGAGCATATTTAGATGGTGAAAAGAAGAGAACAGGTATTGTTAGTGAAAAGGAAATGTAAGTGGATGTTATTGGTTTGTTAGGTTTTCATTGAGGACGTTGTGGATTGGTAGTTTTATATGTAGGTTAAAGTATTTGTCAATAATAGCAATTTGGTGATGTAAGAGCTTGTTATTGTCTAGGTAAGTTTTGGCAGGAGGAAATTTTGTGGATTAGCAGTATGTTTGTGGGTGTGGGACTAAGGTGAGAAATAAATTTAGAGGAGGTGGAGGTGGGTGGGTTACTGGAGACAGGGTAAGGGACTGGAGTGAGTCCAAGAATGGCTAGGGTGAATGGAGAGGGTTGCACCTTGCATTATTGTAGTTTGGCCAAAAAAAAAAAAAAAAAAAAAGAATCCGAGAAGATTCCTGACTGCAGAAAATAGTTTTTATTCAGTTTAACTTTTATTAGTGGTGTTCTTATTACTATAAAGATTTATAGGTTAACTTCATTATTGTTTATTGGGAAGTATCAGCAGCGGAAAAATGTATGTTACAGCTGTATAACAAGACAAAAAAAAGGGATAATATTTGGGGGGCTGGTACACTATTAATAGGAGGGTAACTAACAGAGAGGTTATATTTGAAAAAGGCACTATTAAACTGGAACTAAAGTTAAGGGTTGGTGCAATGTCCCAAGTCACCTGTGCATACCGATAGTGGTCAGTACAGCAATAGGTCAAACACCGATAAAATGATTTAAGAAGACTTAAGAATATTTGTAGCAGTTATCCAAAACAACATACAGGGTTGTTAATGTATGATTTAAGACTTTATTATCCTCACTGCAGGTATCCTTTGTTCTTTTATCTTGCTGAGAGACTGCCCTCACAGTTGGATACAATGTACATTAGGAGGGAGAGATGTGGTTGCTTGATGGCTGGGGGTTGATACATACCTTTATCTAGGACAAGAGATGAGAGAACAGAAAGAAAAATAATTAATGCTTGAGAATTAAGTTACATTTCTTAACTACTATAGTGTGAATGTAATAGAGAAAGATTATGTGAAAAAGCCAGCCTTCTCTACATGCCCACTTAAACAGCTTTGGCCAAGAATAAGATTTGAGTTAATCTAGAAAAGGAAAGCTAGCCTTCTGTGCATAACCATTGAAACAGCTTTGCCCAAGAATATTGACAGACCAGCATGCTGAAAAACTTCAGGTGGTAGTAATGATGACAAGGTGCAAATTAAAAAAAAAATTCATACTTGAGTTAATCTAGAAAAAGCTACTATTTTTTTCGGGGGGGGGGCAGGGCTAAACTGTAGATTTTCCTTCCTAATGTGGATTATATCACTGAAATGGGCTGTACGAAATGTGATAACTTTTGCAATCAATACAAATGTAGATGACAGTAGTGTATAGTTAAAATGACATGATCTGCTCATCCAACATTACAAATATGTAGTGTATAGTTTTATCATGCAATTGAAAGTATGCTTTTCTTCAACAAAGAATAACTAAAATAAAAGACTGCAGTCAAGTGAAAACATGGAAATGTAAACACAGTGGCTATGTAGGAAAATTCATTGTAAGACTGAAGTTAAGAAGACCATAAAGAAGAACCGCGTATAAACTGGTAATATTAAACAAAAGACAAGATAAGTTTAAAATTTAAGCATGCTCAGTTGTTACAAATGGGAAAAAAACAGTGCATGATCTATATGAAGACACAGCAGACAACCTAACAGAGCCCTAGATGTGCCAGTCAAGGTAAACATCCAGTTTAGGCTTAAAAATATGAACTATGACATATATAAGTTTAGAAGCATCACACAGAAAGACAATCATTCTACAAAAGTATTATATTATGCTGAGAACAGTAATGAATATTTGAATTCAGTGATCATCATCATCAGTCCCCTTTTTCCAATTTTCTAAATGTGGTCAGGGTGTCATGTCAGCTGTCACCATCTTCTTAATTCATTGCCACTCTCCTACCTTCTTTACAGCCATGCCTGACTGTTGCAGGTCTTCTCTCACACAATTCATCCATCTCTTTGATGGACACCCTCATTTCCTTTAGCCTTATTCCTTTCTGTGCCAAATCTTTTCCACCAGATTGTGTTCTGTTTCCAGTCTATGTGTCTGAATCAACGTAATATGTTCTCTACAATTAGAGAATACCGCTCAACTGTCCAGCTTCTTACAGAATGTCCAGATTTTTACCCAAGATTTTTGGTTTGTTCCTCATAAAATTTGTGGTTTTCTGGAAAATCATTGAGGACTGAAGTCATTAAATGATGGCAGGCAGTTGAGTTTCAAACTTCATATCCTTCTGAAATTGTATGCTAACACAAATGGTTATACTAGCACCTTTCTAAGTTTATAAGAGCAATATTTAAAATCTGTCCCTAGATTTGAGCCCTTGTCCCCCAATTACTTTAGGCTTTGTCCATATTTCTTGCATTAAGAGGTTGAGAGCTATGAACTGAAGCTATTTGGTCTTCTGCTCTGATGTCCTCATTTCTTCATCTGTCCAACAATGTGCTTCCTACCACCCATTTGAGGCACTTTTTCTCCATCACCTGACCTGTAACTTCCTCAGCTGCTCTGCCTTCACTGCCCAAGTTTCTGTACCATACAGTAGTACAGGTTGTATCACTGCTTGTATGCCTTACTTTTCACCTTCTTTGGCATTCTTCTGTCACCCACTACCCTTGACATTCTGTGCCAGTTGGCTGTAGCACCTCTCGTTCTAGTTTTCACCTCCTCATTCAGACTTTCCTTTTCCTCATCCACCCCCCCCCCCAGATCACTGAAGCTGTTAAACTGCTCCACTGTTTTCCCTTTTTTCTCAGTTTTCATCTTCTTCTGATTTCTCCTATTTGCTGCCATTACAATTTGTACTCCATCTCATCTCATGTGCCTTCAGTTTTGCATCTCATTCCTCTGTCTTTTTCTGAAGTTTTTTGTTCACAGTCTGCATGTAATGCCACATCTTCTGCATATTACAAGCTGATCTTTCCCCTCTGACCTGTTTGCTAATGTAGTCCATCACCAGTATGAACAGCAGCAAGGCCAGAGTTGAACCTTGATGCATACCTACTCCCACTAGAAACCCCACAGTGGGTCCAAACACCATTCGGACTTCTGTCACTGGATCCTTGTACATAGCCTACACTCATTTTATCAATATTTCCAGGACTTTGAACCATCCAAGGACTGCTCAAATTATCTTTCTTAGGACCTTGCCATATGATTTCCCCAAATCTTGGAATGTGCAGCACAGTGGTGGGGGTGGCACAGTGGCACAGAGGATAGCATTGTCATCTCACAGCAAGAGGTTCCCCTGTTGGATTCTCGACTAGGATGCCTTCTGTGCAGAGTCTACATGTCCTCCCTATGTTTGCATGGGTTTCCTCTGGATGGTCCGGTTTCCTCCCATATTCCAAAGACATGCAATAGGTGGACTGGACACTCTAAATTGGCCATAGGTGTAAATGTGTGGTGTGGATGGATTACAGTGGCAGAGCTAGCCACCTGGCCAAATCTTGGCAATAGATGATTGTCACTGTTGAAATGACACCCCGGCCCCATGTGCAAAAATGGGAAAAACGGGTTGTGGATGGATTGGAATACTCACCTCTAGCTTTCTCTCAGCTATCTGTCCCAGTGCAAACATTGGTTCTTTTGTGCTGCATGCTGATCTGAATGCAAACTGCTCATCTCCCATCTTACTTTCTACTACTCTGCTTATTTATTTAACAATCACCCTCTCCAGAACTTTCATGCAGTATGACAGGAGTATGATACCTCTGTACTGCCCAAGTTGTGAATGCCACCTTTGTTCTTCTACACTGACACTAGAATGCTTATTCTCCAATCAGCACCACAAGCATGACTCTTCAATCAGGTCCAAGTATGCCTTCCTCTCCTTACTGCTGTGAGTACCCTCCGGAGCCATTTCTCCCTTTTCTCCCCTAACCCACCCAAAATCTTGATTGTCACTTGTAACCTCATCTAAGCCTGCTGCATTCT
Organism: Protopterus annectens; assembly: GCF_019279795.1. Taxonomy (NCBI): domain Eukaryota; kingdom Metazoa; phylum Chordata; order Ceratodontiformes; family Protopteridae; genus Protopterus; species Protopterus annectens. The sequence goes on along the minus strand of NC_056745.1, from coordinate 679,181,956 downwards.
CCAACTTTATTTTCCATAGTGCTGTTCTTATTTATTGTAGTGTGAGCTCTGATTCTTCTTTCATTGTTGACTGTGTCTGGGGCAGTGCAACTTTGGTGGGGTTTTCTTCATTTAGAAGTTGATGGAAGTAATCTTTCTATTTGCCTTTGATGTCCTATGGGCTGGTGAGCAGGTTAGCATCCTTTATGAAGTGTATCTGATGACTACTTTCTTTATCTTTCTGTCTTTGCTATACAGCCTGATAGAATTTCGTTGTGCCATCTGCTGTGTCACTTTCCAGAATGATGCCTTGTTTTCTGCTGCTGTAACTGCTCCCTTAGCCTCTTTGTTAGCCAACCAGTATTCCTTCCTAGCTTGATCCATCTTTTCTGTTTCTCACTTTTTTCCACCCTCTTCCTTTTTTTTTTTTTTAATGTCTTCCTAGATTTCTGCATTCCTCCACCAGCTTTCCTTATGTACCTTACTTTCATACTTGGGTTGAGTTCTATAGTCCACACACATGCTGTTTTGAGGTGCTGACATTATTCTACCTATTCCATCTTTTTCCCATCCTTCCTAAGGTGCTAGAGCTCTGAGTATTTCCTTGAATTCTTGTAATTTCTCTTGAGTCAGCTTCCAGGTCTTCAGCCTAGTCTCTTTTCAGTTTAGAGCCTTCAATAACCACTGCTTGCAGCTGATTGTGCTGACGAGTGGTTTATGCTCTGGGCCAGCTGTTTCACTGAGGATGACTTTGCAATCACTGGTTCTACCCCAGTGACCTTCCCTTTTTAGAAGAAGTCTATCTGAGTTTGCATGTTGGTCACTGTTATATGTGATTTTGTAACTGTCTGTCTTGATGAACCATGCATTGGCCACCATCAAGCCATTTGTCAGCACAAGTCTAGCTTATTCCTGTTGCCCCACCTATGTGGACCCAGACAGTCCTCCTATCTTGTTCTGTCTGTCCCAATATGTGCATTCAGTTCCCCCATTATTGACACCAACACATGCCCTGCTCTACATAGTAGGTCCTGCAACTGCTGCCTAACTGTACTGTTTTCCCTCACTATCACAATACTGTTGTGGGCCATATGCTGAGATTATGAATACTGCCCTATCCTCACACTGGAGTATATGCTGAGATTATGAATACTGCCCTATCCTTACACTGGAATCTGATTCCCATGAGTCCGTTGCTAATTCTGATGACATCCAACACCGTCTTCTGAAGCCTTTCCATCACCACAATTCCCACACCATTTCTACTTTGTCTTCTTCCTGAGTAGTAGACTTTGGATCCCAAACCAAGTGGCTTTGCTGCAGTGCCCATCTATCTTGTATCCTAGATACAGAGGATGTCCACCTTCCTCTTTACAATCATGTCTTTTACTTCAAAGCTGCATCCTATCAGTGAAATAAAAGTTATGTACTCACAATAATGTTCCATCTGTGTTGTCCATTTTCATTCTTCCTCAACAAATGTGTCTCGGATCCGACCTTGGATCTGGCTTGGCTGCATATCTTTTAGACTCTTGGATCCAACTCTTGAGCTCCTCCCCTTACCCATAATGCCCCTAACTCCTGCATTACCTCAGATCAAGTTTGCTGCTCAATCCAAAAAAGGGATCGATTATAACTTACAGAAAGTAGAAGGACAGAGTAGGGGCTCAAGCAGGAAGAGTGGTTCCAGTTTTTGTATCAAATCACTCCCAAAGGAGAAGGAGAGGGGAAGAAGTGTGAGAAGTTGAGGAAAAATGAAAATGGGCAACACAGATGGAATGGTGAGTACATAACGTTGAAATCTGATATTGTCATATTCTCATTCCTCAACAAATGGGACATAGTACCCAGATATGATAAACTTGGGTGGCCCGCATGGAAGGATGTTCCAGAGTACTGCAGAACCAAAGGCAGCTCTGTTTCTGGAGATGAAGTCCAACTTGAATGAGCAATAAAGGTATGGGTAATGGACCATGTGGCTGCAGCACAAATGTCATCAATAGAGGCTGTAGCCCAGAAGGCTGATGATGTAGCCATAGATCTGGTGTAGTGAGCTTTAGAAAGTTTCGGTAAAGACAGACCTCGAAGAGAATAAATATATGAAACACATTCCATTAACCATTTTGTTAAGGTGACTTTAAAAACTAGTTTTCCCAATTTGCTATGGGTAAAGGAAACAAACAGTTGATCAGTTTTTCTAAAATCCTTCATCCTATGAAGATCCAAACAAAGCTGAATATAAATATAAAGAAATAAACTAGAAGTGCCAGCTCTGTTGGCACAAAGAGATAAAGCCCTGAATATATATAGGGAACCTACAGACCTTCAACTCAGGCCAGTTCTGCTCTGTCATTGGGTAGAACCTGCATCATTAGCTTAGTGGACTTCAAAAAAAGTTACTGTGGCAATGAATGAAGGCATATCATAATCTTGCAAAGGTGTTAGACACCATCCCTCACTCAGGTATCATAGATAAACTCTCCCAGATGAATGTAAATCCCTGTGTAACAAGATGGATAGCAAACTGGCTCACAAACAGATCATAAGAAGTAAGGGAGGTTGTCCCTACCTCCTTCAGAAGACTTGTCACTAGTGGTGTGCTCCTTGGTTCTGTCCTTGGGCCATTCCTGTTTGGAATCTACTTCACTGAAGTAAAATTCAATATCAAGGGCTTGTGGCTGTCCAAGTTTGCAGATTACTGTATACTAGGAACCATCACCAACTTACCAGGAGACACAAAGATCCTCCAGGAGGGTTTGTACCAAACAAACAGCTGGTATAAGCACCATGGACTAAAACTAAATGGGACTAAAACTAATTGCCAAGAATGCATAATCATACCATTTGGCAAGCAAGACTTGCCATGTAACCATCCCAGAGGCAACATTCACCTGAAAATTGATCATGTGGCTAGGAACTTGGGGATCTACGCAGACAACTGGCAACCATTGATCACCACATATCCGCAGTTGTAAGAAAGCCCTTTTTCATTATCCTGCTTATATCTAAAGGTATGTCTTCATCCAGGTCTAGAGAAGTGATCATTCCACTGTACTTAATGCTTAAACTGATCATTGTGGCACTTATCTCAGAGGGTTAAAGTTGTGAGCTGTAGTTACTGTACTACTCAGTTTGATTCCCTCAGGCATCATTTGTCATCTGTATGACTTTGAGCATGAACATAAGCAGAGCACACTGGACAAATAGATATGTGTTGCAGAGAATTCAGCCCTAGGGAACTGAATCCCACTCCACATAAAATTAATTTGGACCAGTGGATGGGAAACCACTAATTCATACCCAGCTTAGCACCATTGTCCCTCATGGATTGGGACAACATGTAATATTCCTACCATCTTTTGACTACCTTCCACTGAGTTATTTGTATGTAAGGGTTATTTGCACATAAATTATTAAGGCTAAACAACCATGGAATACAAGGCTAGGCTTTCAATGATCATCACAGATCAATAGCCTAGTAAATACCTCTGAACCTATGAACCTATGAGTCTCAGGTTTGTCCTCCATCGATTATGTGGGTGAAAATAATGAAGGAGAATATTGATGCCTGTAGGAAGATGCAATAAAATGTAAGATGCTACAGAATGCAGAAAGATTCATGTACTTAAATGTGTTCTTGCAGAAAAGAACAGCCCTTTGCAGAAGTGGTGGCCAAAAGATTTACAACTGATATGGCAGGGATATGAACAGGACAGTATCCTCTAAGGAGGAATGTCATCTAGTTTACTTTTTTGGGTCAGTACATTTTCCACAGGCAGATACCTATATTGGAACATGAAAATCTTACCACTTGGAAGACAGTTGTCTGATGTGAAGGCCTTCCTACAAACTGAAAATAAAACTGTTGCATTCATTTTAAAAATAAACAGTTTTTGGATAGATTATTAACTGAATCTAATAGAAAAAAAGTGAAAAGCTATTAAAAAGTATGCAGCGCCTATTGGTGTGGTTCATATACATGTATGAGGCAAAGGCAATTCAAAGGTTAGGCTTCTGCAGGTAGATATTGTGCATTATGCAGTGCATTTGAGAGGGATGCGAATGTATGATAAAGAGTTAGGAATTATAGGTGTTGCAGTTCTGAATCATCACAGAAGCAGTGGTGGCTTCAGGTTACTTTTTTTTTTTCCTTTTACTTTGCACAATATGGACACAGTAGATAACTGGAAGGAAAATATGTATAAGATGCAGATGATATATATTATCCTACAACTAACAGAAATATCACATGAACTTTTTTCAGAATAATTTGTCATCCATCCATCCTCAACCCTTTGTCATGACCCTCAGCTATTACACAATGCAGTTAGCCATTAATTCTTGGTATAATGACTCAGACATTTTATTTTACTAGAATGTCCAGCAAATCCTTCAGGCCTTGCACTTGGCTTTTCTTGAGCTGTAGCTATGTATGCAAATAATAACCAACAGAAATCATACTAGGTGATTAGTAAAACACACGTTCCAGAGAAGTCACTACAATGCCCAGACATCCACAGAATCATTAATTAGTAAATGTAATGTGTAAATATTATAGATACATAAACTAAGGTCCCTGCTTGACTATTCAAGGTGACAGCAGGACCCTACAGCGTCCTGGGTGAACTACTTGTAATACTAAAATGGTGGTATACATTGCCCTATGTGGGAGTTGTCCTGCATTTTATGTAGGGAAACCACACAAAGGTTACATGACAGGATGGCAGAACATTTGAGGGATATTAAGAACAAAAAGACCACTAATGAACTTTTTGCCCCAGTGACGTATGTGAGGGTTTTAAAACGTTTTTATTTTTTATTGTAGATAGAGTGGTGTATAATGAGAGGGGGGTGATTTTAAAACGTTACCAGAATTCAGGGAGACTATGTGGCAGATGAGACTTAATGCCACAGTATCCCCAGTTATAAATGACAGTTGCTCTATTACTATCTTACCGAAATTAAAGTCAATGCAATTTTGATATACTACATAGGTGATGTATTTTAACAAGTTTTTTATTGGTTTTACATTATTTAAGCATTTTTAACCATATTTAATAAGTGCAGCCTGATGCTATACCTTTAAGAAGGGGATTGGCACCTGTTAGTTTAATTAACTATGTCATTCAATTAAACAATGCTAAATAAGGGAACTAATGGAAATGTGATTTTTATTTTTTTTATTTTACATTTGTTGACCGGGATAGTCCAACTGGATACATGTCCATTTTCAGCGGAGGCCCAGGGAGAAAAGCTCCAAGGGTAAGCAGATACAACATTACATAATACCAGCATTACATATTACAAACAGACTATTTACAGTGATTACATAAGTAAGCAAGTTAAACAAGTTCCACAGGTTAGAGTTAATCCCGAGCGTAAATCAGGATTAAATTAAATTACACAGTAAGCTGATTAACAGATTTTTTACACATTCTAGAGAGAGTTAGCCAGGCTTGGTACATTGACATAGCCACTTAAGTGCCAATATGTTGTTTGAGTCTAGTTTTAAATTGACTTAAGGTAGAAAGTAAGGTAATATCAGCTGGAAGAGAGTTCCAGGGTCTACTTACAGAGTTTGCAAAGAGAGAGTCACCGGCTGTGTTATTAGTTTTGCTAGTCTGAATTAGTAGTTTGTTAGAGGATCGAAGCGGTCTAGAATTGTTATAGGGGGTGATAATATTTTTAAGTGCAGGAGTATTGTCCGGATTATAGAGGATTTTATAGACCATAATCAGTTGGTTATACTGGATTAGGCTGGGTAGTTCAAGCCACCCAAGCTGATTTAGATTGATGCAATGATGTGTCCTAAAAGGCAGCTCAGTGGCAAACCTGGCAATGTGGTTGTAGCAAATTGATAGTTTGTTAAGGACAGTCTTGTTTAAATTTGAGAGTAGAGGGGATGCATACAGAAGGGTTGAAAGAAGGTGAGAGCTAGCTATGGCAATTTTAGCTGGAGGGGTTAGGAAGGCTTTTATTCCATAAAGTGACCCTAGTTTTTATTGATGGTTTTGATAGTTTGGTTAACATGTAGGTCGAATTTTAGATTATTATTTATGATGACACCTTGGAAGGGAAGTAAGGCCAAGTGTATAGGAGGCGGGTTCAAATTGTTCTATCATGGTGTGGATGGCAGAAGAAATGGGGCAGGGGTTATCCTAATGGAGCAGTATGCCAAGAGTGTTTTGGAGGTGAAGAGAGTGTCTGATAGAGTGATGTTTATGAAGCTTGAAATTGATGGTGTAATGATGAATGTTTTTAGTGCATATGCTCCACAAGTTGGGTGTGCGATGGATGAGAAAGAAAAATTTTGGAGTGAGTTGGATGAAGTGGTGGTGAGTGTACCCAAGGGTGAGAGACTAGTGATTGGAGTGGACTTCAATGGGCATGTTGGTGAAGTGAACAGAGGGGATGAGGAAGTGTTGGGTAGGTATGGTGTTAAGGAGAGGAATGCAGAAGGTCAGATTATTGTGGATTTTGCGAAAAGGATGGACATGGCTGTGGCGAATACGTATTTTAAGAAGAGGGAGGAGCATAGGGTGATGTACAAAAGTGGAGGAAGATGCGCACAGGTGGATTATATCCTATGTAGGAGGGCCAGTCTGAAGGAGATTGGAGACTGTAAAGTGGTGACTGGGGAAAGTGTAGTTAAGCAGCATAGAATGGTGGTCTGTAGGATGACGTTGGTGATCAAGAAGAGGAGGAGGAGTGTGAAAGCAGTGCCAAGGATTAAATGGTGGAAGTTAAAAAAGGGTGAATGTGAGGTGGAGTTCAGGGAAGAGTTAAGACAGGCACTGGGAGGCAATGAAGAGTTACCGAATAGCTGGGTAACTACAGCAAAGCTAGTAAGAGAGACTGCTAGGAAGGTGCTTGGTGTGACATCTGGACAGAGGAAGGAGAACAAGGAGACATGGTGGTGGAACGAGAAAGTACAGGAGAGTATACAGAGGAAGAGGTTGGCAAAGAAGAACTGGGATTGTCAAAGAGATGAAGAAAGTAGACATGAGTATAAGGAGATGAGGCGCATGGCAAAGAGAGGTGGCGAAGGCTAAGGATAAGGCATATGGAGAGTTGTATGAGAGATTGGACACTAAAGAGGGAGAAAAGGACCTGTACTGATTGGCTAGACAGAGGGACAGAGCTGGGAAAGATGTGCAGCAGGTAAGGGTGATAAAGAACAGTGAGGGAAACGTACTCACAACTGAGGAGAGTGTGTTGAGTAGATAGAAAGAGTACTTTGAAGGGCTGATGAATGAAGAGAATGAGAGAGAGAGAGAAGGTTGGATGATGTGGGGATAGTGAATCAGGAAGTGAAGCAGATTAGCAAGGAGGAAATAAGGACAGCTATGAAGAGGATGAAGAATGGAAAGGCTGTTGGCCCAGATGACATACCAGTGGAAGCATGGAGGTGCTTAGGAGAAATGGCAGTGTTATTTTTAACCAGATTGTTTAATGAAATTTTGGAAAGTCAGAGGATGCCTGAGGAGTGGAGAAAAAGTGTTTTGGTACCTATCTTTAAGAATAAGGGTGATGTGCAGAGCTGCAGTAACCACAGAGGGATAAAACTGATCAGTCACAGCTTGAAGTTATGGGAAAGAGTAGTGGAAGCTAGGTTAAGAAGGGAGGTGATGATTAGTGATCAGCAGTATGGTTTCATGCCAGGAAAGAGCACTACAGATGCAATATTTGCTCTGAGAGTGTTGGAGAAATACAGAGAAGGTCAGAAGGAGTTGCATTGTGTCCTTGTGGACTTAGAGAAAGCATATGACAGGGTGCCTAGAGAGGAGTTGTGGTATTGTATGAGGAAGTCGGGAGTGGCAGAGAAGTATGTAAGAGTGGTACAGGATATGTACAGGATATGTACAAGGGTAGTGTGACATTGGTGAGAACTGCAGTGGGAGTGACAGATACATTTAAGGTGGAGGTGGGATTACATCAAGGATCAGCTCTGAGCCCTTTCTTATTTGCAGTGGTGATGGACAGGTTGACAGATGAGATTAGACAGGAGGCCCCATGGACTATGATGTTTGCAGATGACATTGTGATATGTAGTGAGAGTAGGGACCAGGTTGAGGAGACCCTGGAGGCGGAGATATGCTTTAGAGAGGAGAGGAATGAAGGTCAGCAGGGCTAAAACAGAATATATGTGTGTAAATGAGAGGGAGGGTAGAGGAATGGTGAGGATGCAGGGAGTAGAGTTGGTAAAGGTGGATGAGTTTAAGTACTTGGGATCAACAGTTCAGAGTAATGGTGAGTGTGGAAGAGAGGTGAAGAAGAGAGTACAGGCAGGGTGGAGAAGAGTGTCAGGAGTGATTTGTGACAGACGGGTACCAGTAAGAGTGAAAGGGAAGGTCTACAAGAGGGTAGTGAGACCAGCTATGTTATATGGGTTGGAGATGGTGGCATTGACGAAAAGGCAGGAGTCAGAGCTGGATGTGGCAGAGTTAAAGATGTTACAGATGTTAAGATTTGCACTGGGTGTGACTAGGATAGACAGGATTAGGGTCAGCTCAGGTTGGACAGTTTGGAGACAAAGCAAGAGAGGCGAGATTGCATTGGTTTGGACATGTGCTGAGGAGGGATGCTGGGTATATTGGGAAAAGGATGCTAAGGATGGAGCTGCAAGGTAAGAGGAAAAGAGGAAGGCCTAAGATAAGGTTTATGAATGTGGTGAGAGAGGACATGCAGGCGGTTGGTGTGAAAGAGCATGATGCAGAGGACAGGAAGAAATGGAAACAGATGATCCATTGTGGCGACCCCTAACGGGAACAGCCAAAAGAAGATGATGATCAATGATGACACCTAATAGTTTTGTAGAGGGGTCAGGGGAAATTATTGTGCCATTATTTGAATTTATGGTAAAGGTGAAAGCGGCAGACCTATGTGTTGGTGAAAATAACAGAATTTTAGCTTTTTTTGGGATTTAGGATCAGACAATGTTCAGAAAGCCAGTTTTCTATTGTATTAAAGGTGGTCTGGGTAGCTGACCATAACTCTATTGGAGATGTGGCTGAGCAAATCAGAGTAGAGTCATCAGCATATTGGATGCAGCTGACTTTTGGGATGACAGTATAAAGGTCGTTAATGAAGATGAAGAACAGCAAGGGCCCTAGTATAGAGCCTTGTGGTACTCCAAGGGTGTTAGGTAGAAGATTAGAGAGTTTATTCTACCAGAGGACAGCCTGCTGTTGACCATTCAGGTAGGACTGAAACCACTGAAGGGCTCTAGTATCTAGACAGAATGTTTGCAGGGTGTGGATTAAAAGTTGGTGATCAACCATATCGAATGCCTTGGAAAGATCCAAGAAGAGGGCTGAGGATATATAATTATTGTTGCGATTATGGTTTATGGTGTTGGTAAAGGCTAGGAGGGCTGAAGTAGTGTTGTGATGAGGAGAGAAGCCATGCTGAGTGTCTGCCATAAGGTGATTCTGGATTAGGTGGTGCATGAGTTGTCTATGAATACATTTTTCCATAATCTTTGCAAGTGGAGAGAGTATAGCTATTGGCCTATAATTGGAGAATTCAATAGAGCTGAATTTGATTCTGATGATGCCTAAATGTAAGTAGGTGAAAGTGCTAAGTCTTTTGTTTTTTTATTTAATAACGTGCACTTCCGTGGATATCTGGGCAATGTATGCAAATAAATTTCATCCTTATTTTCAAAACTCTCATACCTGTAACCAGGCCACTGACACTTGCAATAAATCTTTCCCTTACCACCACCAACAGACATAATTAAACTAACAGATGCAGTTTTCTTGTTTACCTTAAAAAGGAGATTTGATTCATTAAATGACTTACTTGTCATACATCAGTCGCACTTACTTGGTATCCACAGGACATCCTGTCACAAAACAACAATTTATCTAAACAACAAAAGCTTTATATAGTTACAAATTTCCAAGGCACCCTCCAGAGAAATACTTGGAGTCCCCAAAGGCTATGCCCTTGGGCTTTTACTCTTTGCACACTTTATTAACTTCCTGAATCCAACAGAAAAAATGGTGAAATTATCTTGCTTTTAGAAATGATCTTTCACTCTTCAGCATAAATGTTCATGTTTCTTATTGAAAACGTAAGTCTTATACATTTATATATCTCAGTCTTCTTCAACTACTCTAGCAAAATACACTTGGAAGCTTGGGAATGTAAAAACAGAGATGTTTCAGTGTATCATAACATTGCAAGAATATATAAATGTGACTGCTAATCCAGTCTTTGGTGCCACATCTGAACTCCACCCATTATTTAATGTTGCAATGAATAAAGAGATTGGAATTCTATCTTATAGATGTATACTGGCAGCTATACTACCATCAGGAAATATATGCATTCATTCTCACTGGGGGGTTGGTTTGATCTAGATTTATTTTATTTACTTGTTTACTAAGTGTTTGTTGAATTAACAGGCAGACCAGTGCAAACTAATCATGTCTTAAGGGGTCCCCTTCAGAATATCGAGGTCCAATATCAACGAAACCCACATCATGGAGACGAAAATATTGAACCATCACTTCTGCGAAAGTGTACACCAGCAAAAGCATTCACTGGGAAAGTAACCACTTGGCCACCAGGGCAACATACACTCAATGAAGTGATTAAAACCCATCAAAGCGAGGGGCTTCACCCCCCCCCCCTTGTGGTGGGGCTGTGCCCCCCACCCCCGAACTAAATATAACAACTCCGAGATTGCACTATAGTGGGAAAAAGGGCAAATACTTCTATGGTGGCCAAGTAGTTCCTTTCCCGGGCATCTTCTTTGATAGTGTGACTGTTCACGGAAGTGAAGGTTCGATATTTTCATCTCGATGATGTGGATTTTGCTGATATGGAATTTCAATATTTTGAAGGGGACCCACTTTTAAGCTATGACTTGGGTCATAGAGGAAATGAAGTTTCAGACAACCAGTTAAGCCAATTAATATAATGTAAACAAAAAGCACTTTAACCACTGCTACAGAAAGTTAAGGTAACACACAGAGCACAACATGAAAATAACAGGAGAAAGATTAGCTAATGAGCTTTTTATTCAGTACACAATATTTGAAAGAGCACTGCTAAATCCCAGTGCCAACAGACCAACTGTGGGAAGACCAAAGTCAAAAGGCCAAATGTCAAAAACCTGGAATCATACATTGCTGAAGCAAAACATATTGGCCCGGATTCATGGACGTCTACACTAAGTGCACAGTCTGTATTCAAGAACATCCCTACCACATTTTCTGTGCTATTAACTGATAAAGATTATACTAAGTGTACACATACTCTGTACTTTGTGGTAACATTTATGAACCCCACTCGATATTTAAGACTGAAAGAAAATCAATAGGAAAACTAAAATTAGGAGGGAGAAGGTGGGAGTTATGCTTGTGTCATCTGTTCATTCAGAACAGTGTACACTTAGTGTACACTTTTAGTGTAGGCGTTCATGAATCCAGCCCACTGAGTATGTCACTGTGTAAACATACTGAAACAATAGATATCAACAACATCAGTCTGTTACTTTGCAACACTAAAACATTACAACATGAGGCTGTAATCTTCACCAGCTTCTCTACCCTTACTCAGGGGTAACCTATATAAAGTTTAAGCCTATGAAGTAAACTTCCCTAATCACCATTTTCATTTGGTAATTATTGCAGTGCAGTTTGTATTAGTGTTCCAGCTGAAATTCAGACTTTGGGCTTTTCGATCTTTGCTGAGGTTGTGCAATCCTGGGATTAGTATACATAAATATGAAGGGTGTGGCAAGTAAATCCCCCACTAGGAGGATACAGGGGCTATTGCCCCAATGGAATTTTTTTTCATCTAGTTGAAGCTTCTTCAAATGTTTTTTTTTTGTCTAGTTGAGGCTACAACCATTGTAGATTCATCCAGACGTGGTGAACCATCTCTGCCAATTTAGCAGATTATGATGATGTCAGTACCAAAAATGACAACAGTGAAATGAACACCCAGAAGGTTTCAAGATCTGTACAAAACCCTGTCAACAAAGAATGACATTGAAAAAAGTTAAAGTAGGCTATATATGTCATTCAGTAAATACCTTAAATGGAAAAGCAGTATGGGGAAAAATGAAGAACTGCAAAGAAAGAGCAACCAACATGAAGCCAGAAGAAAGTGAGCTATTGCAAGAACTTGTGCAGTGGCTCAGAAAAGAAGCAACAGAAGCAGACTAATATTTGTTTTAAATTAAGTGAAACAGCAAAAATATGTCAGTACCCAGAAATTTTCATAGAATTTGTACGGAGTATAAGTGCGGAAATTACTCCAGAACACAGAAAAAAAACCCCAGAAAACTTGCAAAATATGTTTATACAAACTGAAGAATACTCCTGGATGCCTAAATATCTCCATTCGAATCATGAAAAACTCAAGATTGAAAATGTGCAGTAAAATGCCATCATAGTGACTGATACAGGAGCAAACTACTGGTGGCATATGTAATCCTTAACAACTAAGCATGTTCAGCTCTGTCCCCAGGATATTGTCTGTTTTGGCTTATTTTAGGCTATTTGAATTTCTTATTAAAAAAAAAACAACAACTTATCTTTAAAATGGTTAAATATTTATTAATGAAACTTTCAGGGAATGTTACTGGCACATACATATATATAAAACACCATTGGACTTGGGCTCCTACTCTTGAAGAAAACAAGAAAACTATGTGGCATACATCTTGAATTTCACCAAAACAATGTTTAATGTAATTTCTACATAAATACATCCTTACGGATCTGAAATCACACCAACATAAAAACACCCCACAAAAATCTACCTTTTTTACATGTTTGAAGGAGTCAAGCCCCCCTGCAACCCCCCCCCCCTATACCACCTTCAAATTATATATGCCATTACAGTGAGGAAAAAGGTAAATATCCCAATCCTCACTGTACCACAATCTCCATTTAAAAGCTTTGCGTTTTCAAAAACGCGATCACATGGTCTTGCCCATATGGAGTTCCAGTTTCTGAAAACTGGGTCAACTGATAGAGACCTATGTTTTTGGTAGCTTTTGTTTACTTCAGTCTGAAGTGAACTGAAAGCAGCACCATTTGTTTTCAACTGACCATTTTGTAAAATTTTGACTCTCTCAATTTACAAAGGCCATTCTTGCCAGAATTCTGTACTAACTTCAAATGAAAAGCTCTCTCTAGTACTTTAAGATATTGTTATCAAATAGTTGGATATTGATAATCCCATTTTAATTTTGTTTTGCACACCACAGCCCAATAACTTTCAGAAAAAGTAGTCAATACAATCTTAAATATGAGCATGTCTGCCAAAGCATGAAAATATTCGTATTTTGCTACACGCATACAAAATGATAGAAAATATAACTTTTTCCTAGAAAAGGGCATTTTTTTGTTCTTATTTCATATAAACATACTAATAATATGATTGTAATATACACTGGATCTATCAGCTTGAAAAACTGCAAAAATATATAACAAATGGCAAAAGTAGAACATCCACATGGCTAAATAATACTACTGGTGATACCTAGCAATAAGAGACAATTTCTGTTACCATAAAAATCAGTATTGTAAGTTTCTCAGAGTAACAACTTAGGACTCTTGGATACAAGCTTAGTAAATCATTCCAGCTGTAAACACACATATACAACTTTAACTTCTTGTATTGCAGTCTACTGCACGCAAGTCTAAAGGGGGGTCACAAGTCAAGTGACAAAAAAAATCCATATTCAGGAGAAATTAATAGGATTTTTGCTTGTGATGTGCTGATAACTTAGGCAAGAAGCACTCTAGGCCATTATTGTATGGCAATCTGAGGAGAAGTTCACCTTAGGACCCAGAGCAGAAAATGGATATGATACATAAAGTCAGACTGGCAGTAAACATACATGATGTACAGTTACAGGGCCCTGTCTTTGAAAGGGTATATATTCTTGCCACGCTTTGAGATATAATTACAAAACTTTCAACTAATAAAGTCAGAGATCTTAGCTACAAAGCACACCTAAGACTGCAATTCATACCTCATAGCTTCAGTGCTTCTGAATTAGACTCCACAGCTTTAGCCACATGAATGCATGGCAATGTACTCGTATGTTACCACTGAACAAATATATTTTTCTTTCTGGTTAAATACATAGGCTGTTTATTTCTGACATAATGAAAATATAGCACACATACAGTCTCAAAATTAGTTTTACCTGGCCTTATGTGCCAGTATCAAATAGCTGCAATGCTGAAACAAAGCATTGTGCCAGACTGTAACAACAAAAACCCTCTGAAAAACTGAATTCACTACCTTTATATAAAAGGCCATATGTCATTTCCCCAAGAGCTATTCACAATAAAAAAATTCAGAGACATCTAATATGATACTTGCATTCAAAATGCATACATAATGACCCAGTGGAATGTATTCCTACCGAGGTGATACAGTATCTTTGACTGTAAAGGAATCAAACATAATGGTCATATTGCCCATTGACAAAGATTGTTCCCACTAGTCATCCTGTAACTGCCATTTGCTTTCCTACATCACCTGCCACCAGAAAAATAACAGTAACAATAATTTTGTTTGTTAACCAGGTAGATTAACTGGACACTCAGTCCCTTTTCAGGTGCAACCTGGGAGCAATGACATGGTTACCTGCACATATTTATTACAACTTTGTTACTTTTGCTAATTATCAAGAGCTTCATTAGTATTCTTCCTGCACTACTCTACTTTGCCAGAATATTTTGAATCTTCTATTATGCTTTTATTTCTAAATAGTGTTATGTTTAATTGTATTGTATTAAGTTGTATTAAGTAATGTTCTCTCTCTTCACTCTAAATGAACTGTATCACTTATTTTTCTGCATTATTCTTCATATAGTTTGTATGTTTTTTACTTGGAGCTTTTCTCCCCAGGCCTCCACTGAAAATGGACAATCTGCCCAGTTGGACTTTCCTGGTAAATTAATGTAGAATAAAATAAATAAATAAGTAGTGCCTGATTAAGTAACTTGCTCTAGGCAAATGAGGGGTGAAGGAATCAAACCTTGTACCACTGGAACTACAGCTCCTAACCTTAACTTCTGCACCAACTTCCAGACAACAATGATACCAACATTCTCTATAATTTCATATGTTCATAGGTAGTTACTAGGTATGCTGTCCAGGAGACCATTGAAGAGCCTAGTTCAGTTTCCCAATTGCCCCAAACCACCATCTGGTTAAGTGGTTTGCTCAAGGTCATTCAGTGGGGGAATGAAAGCTAAGACAATCAAACCCTGTACCAAAGAAAGCATTTCATTAACAGCTTTTAGCTGTAATCCTCTTTACTAACTGCTAGAGACTCACTATATTCCTGATAGTTCACTGAGGAAAGAACTAAAAACACTCGTCTTAATATAAATTTATTGAGCTGTGGGCACTATTATTGTCAATACTGCCTGCAGACCTGTTTTTCTGCCAGAAAAAGTGAAAGACACCAAATCACAGTAATTAATTTTAACTTTGATCATTTCAGCTTCAGTTTGCCATTTGCTTTCTTGCACTGACTGCCTCCCATAACTCTCAACCTTTCTTCAAAATGTGGGACACAGCGTCTCATACAATGTGGAACAAATGGACAAAATGTAGATCACAGTAACTCTAACAACTTCAAGCATGGTTAATAACGTCAGTATTTTTATACTTATTAAAAGGTTGTTTTGATGAAGTAATATGATTTATTATTACGAAAAAAGAAGATAAAGTGCCGTGCAAAACCAGAAACCCAATCCTTCAGCACTACGAATGTCACCAAGTAAGCACAAGCAGGCAAATCTTCCTGAAACAGTTTTATTGCAGCAATAAAGGCACTCCAAAGTGCATTAACGATAGCAGCACCCACAATATGTTTTCATCACTTACTTCATCAGATAATATGACAAAACACCAACAGCCTTATATACCCTCACCTGAGAAATCCTGAAATATAGGAGGACATAAAAGCTGTTTGCATGAACATTGTGAGGCACAGAATGGGAACAGTTTCTTCTGTACTGTGACAGAATAACATCTGCATGGATACTGATGACCGGGAGGAAGGTTACACACACCAATGATACGAGGCCACCAAGTCCACCTTGGTGAGACCATCCCGCACCTTTGAAACAACATCAGCTTTCGACAGCACAATACCAATACTTCCGCAGACTTTACCATGGCTATTTATTAAAATAAAATCACAACAATGAAACTGTGACGGACCTTTTCAATGAGGAACATTATGGAACATGCAATGTTAAACATTCAAAATGAGGAATTCATAATGAGTTACAATTGAAAATGCTTCCTGTCCTCCCCAAACAGAGAAGTCTAATGATCAGCTGATGATATAGATCTATTTTCAAACAACGAAAATCCCAAATTTCATAATACCGAGACCACAGTTCTGAATTCTTATAACAGTGAAACATTAAAACGCCAAATGTTATAAGACCGAAACTTAAAATGGCAATGTACAGAATACCAACAATAATGCAGGAAGTAGTGCTTAAGTCTTTGTAAATACAGGTATGTCTCTTTACATTTTTGTAAAGACAATGGCGATGCTTCATATGATGTTCCGGGCAGTATAGGAAGTATTCACACTACAGTAAGGTCATAAAAAGGTATGTGCCATTTTCCCCACAGTAGTGTGATTCTGGAGTTGGTATATATAGTTAGGGGTGGGTGGGGGGTGCACCCCCCCACCTTGGGTGGGTTTCAGAGAGTACAGTCTGCAGAACTAAGGTAAGTACATAGTTTTTGAACTTGTGCAAGCTATAGCAAGTGTTTCCAAAATGTGAATACTATGATAAGTTGAAGATGACTTTTTAGATTATGAATCACATTTTAATTTGATGAATTTGTGGTTCCTTCATGAAGCAATAGTCGTTCTCAGAAGTATACAGTTTTGTTTTATTATAATACTGTTCTGGAGAAGGGAGTTGCACGTAAAGTCCGCATGCTTCAGTTCAGTATTTTGAACACTGGCATTTTAGTGTTTCAGTCTTATAACACTTGGCATTTTAATGTTTTAGTATTATGTCTTCAGAAATATGGTCTTTGTATTATGAAATTCAGGATTTCAGGTTTTTGTTGTTTGACTCCAAATCCAGCTCCAGACAAGTGACAAGTGGAGTACCTCAGGGTTCAGTCCTGGGACGCTCTTGTTTGGCATCTACTTCTCTGAAGTACAGGCCAACACTAAGGGACTCTGGCTAACAAAGTTCGCAGATGACTGCAAACTGGGAGCCATTACTGAATCCCCAAATGATGTGGATACTCTACAAAAGGGCCTTACAGAAACAGATGCTTGGTGCCAGAGCCATTGGCTCAAGCTCAATGCCAATAAATGTATAGTTATCCCCTTTGGGAAGAAACATGTATCTGTGAATTACCGTATAGGTAACAGTACACTAAACACCGAAAGTGTGATAAGAGACTTAGGGACACAGGTGGACAGTGGTCTCACCTTCGATAACCACATCACCACAACAGTCAGGAAATCCTTCTATGTGTTTTTTATCCAGAAAAAAGGAGGTCACTGTCCCACTGTACTCATCCCTCATTAGACCCATTATAGAACACAATGCCCCGTTTGGTATGTACCTCTCAAGACATCTGCAACAACTGGAAAGGCCACAGAAATACCTCACTAAAAGAATCACAGGCCTAAAGCAGATGCCCTATGCTGACCGCCTTAAAAAACTGCAACTATACTCTGTCGCATATCGTCTACTCAGAGGTGATCTCTGCTTAACATACAAGGCCATGTCAAACCCAGAGCTTTTGGACATGCTACACTTAAAGAAATCCCAATCCCTCAGAACCACATGCTCCAGGGATATAAACCTTGTCATCACAATAAACAAAACATGCTGGAGGGAAAGGTTCCTGACCCAGAGACTCCCCAGACTCTGGAATAGATTGCCCCCATACATGTCAAGCAGAGTGCCTCTTTGGCCCTCTTCAAAAGGAACCTTGACGATTGGATGGGAGAAAGGAAATTCACCCCAGGGATCACGTCAGTCGCCCTGCTAGACAGGGGTCCAGGGAAGTAAATAGTGTGGGAAGAAATAGCCAGGGAATTGTTATGGCTAGGCTTGTATAGGCCCTAGGGCTGATAGCCTAGTACCAACCTATGAACCTATGAAAGTAGATTCATTGTGACGATGTGAGGTATTGCCAGCTATATCAGGAGAAATAGGGCAGTGGATGTGTAACATATATCAGCACAGCTAGCTGGAATTTTGTAAAGATTATATGTCATTTGTATATCAGACTGATTTGTACAGATGCTTGTGTTGAAAAATGTATTTATAAAGCTGCTTATGTTAAAAATGTATTGTAACAGAGGATACTGGAAGAGAATAGGTTGATCTTAATCCACCTGACTATGAGAAATAGTAAGAAAATTACATTAGTGGGCCTAGTCCATAAATATGTTATCTCACAGTTTTGAATGAAGCCAGAGATGCAATGTCTGTAAGAAGCATGGTTTGTTAGTCTCTGTAGGAGGAACAGAAGTTTGCAATTGTTTTATGACATCCAGAGGCTGCACCAGATCTGAGCAAAGCTGGTGTGTGTATTATTGACATGTGGTGCTAAATCCTGGCAGTTTTTACCAGTGGAGGGTTGCATGGGGACCAGAAGTCAGATGACCAGATATATGTGATGTCATTCTGTACAGAAATAATGTTTTAATATTAGCTGAGACTGAAGTCTCAGAGCGGTCTGTTGTAACCTGACAAAGGAGAATCTCTCACCTACTTCATCTTGCCTTAGTCCAGTAAGTGACCATGGAATGGTATTCTGTAGATCAGTCAGGAAAATATAGTGAGATTAGTTAAGTACTATTTGAGTGAACCTGTCCACCTGTGTTATTTTTAATATTTCTTGTGATTGAAACACTTGTGTTTATTGTAAATATATATTTAGTATTTTCTTATTCTTTTCTTATTTATTACTAAATATATTTAAACTTTTCATTATGGCTGGTCCTTTAGAAAATATTTTAACCTTTGAGAGTACTTATATCTATTGGTGACACTGTGGCCACTCCTGAAAGCCTCGCTGTTTGGTCAGTATTACCATTTGTATTAATATTAATTTCACTCAGTATAATTGGGTACCCTTGCTAGAGCTTTACAGTAACTGGCTTGGGGGCAGGGTAACAACATTATAGTCTAGGCAGAAGGGGGCATAGTTAGTAAATCTGTGCCAGCCTTTCCCAGCTGTGTGTATTTGTGTGAAAATCAAATCTCATAGTGTGTGTGTGTGTGTGTATGTGTGTGTGTGTGTGTGTGTGTGTGTGTGTGTGTGTATATGTATATGTATGTCAGCTACTTGGAGCAGGGACACAAATCAGTGGTTTCACAGAGAGGGTACTGGTGGACTTGGCTTGCTCACTCAGCTGAGGTCTTAGCCCCATAGCTGTACCAGTGGAGAGTCTTACTGGGGACCTGGAGGGAGACAGATAGAGAAATATGGACCCTGGACTGAGTGTGTTCCCTGTGTGCTCTTAAGGGAAGTTGTGCATCCGGAAATACTGAGTGTATCCATTTGTATGCCAAGTGAATGCTGGATTCAAGCTCCGTGATTACTGGCCCAGATTGGGGATGCCACAGCTGTGATCACCAAAAGTTGTAAAAAATAGCCACAGAAATGTTATGCTGTTGTACATGTCTGGAGTTTATACTACAGGGAACCATACTTCTCAAAGGCTCCTAACCAAGTCTCACAAATGTAATATCATGATTTTTGGCAAACCAAAATACTTCCCAAAGCCACTGCTATTATAATTAAAGACACAGCAAGCAACACTTTCCCACTCCTAAATGAGCAGAAATACCAGGGTATATCTTTAGATCCTAGACTTTCTTTTGCAAGACATACAAAACATTATATCAGCTTAAACTCTTCTACAAGACCTCTCACCTACCATAGCTCACAAAGCTATGGCTCTGAATGCACTTATCCCCAAGTTTGAATAAGGCCTACCTTTAATAGCTCAACACTCAGGTGTAGATACTCACAAAATACAAATTAGTGTTCATAAAATCTGTAGATTTGTGTTGCTAGCCGACATCAATCCATCATAAATTTTAAATGGCTTCCTCTCACTCAAATAGCAACCTTTCTCCTGAGTTCATAGATACTTGAAGTATCTAAAATGGGACACTGTCATCAAATTAGGCAACAGAACTATGCAATGAGAGATAGTCAAGAAGAAACTCTTAACACTGATTAGACCCCATTTCAAAACCTCCACAGGTGAAAGAGCTTTGTCTAAGGCAGGTCCAATCAACAGTAGAGTTAAGACAGCAGGACACGCTAGAGTCCTTCAAAACCTAATTAAAAGAACACTTGTTTACAATCTCCAAATGCTCGTGTTTTCAAGACAATGGCTAATTTTATACCTGATGCTTAACCAATCTTAGTCTAGATTAATGAATAATGATGCAAAATTTAAAATTGTTACTAAACTGTCTCTAAATATGTCTCACATATGTATTTAAATAAGCACTACATTCCTATTATCTTGTACAACTCTACTATTCAATCTGTCTCCTGGCTAGGGTAGTGGCTGAAAAGGGTCTGTCTAACAGTCCACCTGCTAGATTACCAGACTGTAAATAAACAAATAAACTGTCCTTGAATGTGCAGAATGTCGCTAACTTTGCCTCATATTTTTGCCTTAATCCTGATTTTTTGATATATCACTGATGGTCACAGACAAAGTCAGTAATATCAGACATTACAGTTTTATACTTCTTGTTTAGAACATGCATGTTGATGCAAAACCTGTTGTTTTGCTAACTTTTAAAGAGAATTATAGTAATATTGAAAACTTTTCCCTGATTTTGGTCCTTTGTCCCTGCATTTTTTTGCTGCATCCAGAATACTCAAGCAAAGAAGCTGAGAGGTATGCATCAGGGAACCCTAACTCTTAAATCACCCACCAAGCATTCCTGATTTTGCAGAATGTCTCTGATTTTGTGACATATTTTTACTCCACCCCTGATTTACTGGCGAATCACTGAGGATTACTAACATGTCGATAATACAGACATTAAAGGTTCATGCTTATTATTCAGACAAAGAATGTTGACAAAACCTGTTGTTCTATTAACTTTTTAAGTGAATTGCATTAATATTTAAAAATTTCATTGATTTTGTCTCCCTCCCATTATTTTTGTCTCCATCCAGAATTTTTAAGCAAAGGATTTGTGAAGTATGCACTGACCATCCCCACTCCATGTTGTGGTAAAATTAAATAAAAAAGCACTTAGAAATTCTACTGTAGCCAGTGTCTACTGTTACCACTTACCACAGTTTTACCTACCTTTCTGACACCAGTTAGTATAAAATCATAGGGAGCATGTCAATTCATTGAAGGCGATTTCAGCAAATCCAAAGAAACTGAAGCTAGTTCCCAAAAAAGCATTAGAGTCGACAAAAGTGGAGATTGCTTTTTTCTCAATTGTTGTGCAACCTCAGAGTTGGTATATATAATTCTGTGGGGCATGGGGTGCAAAAAAGTTGTTTCAATGTTTGCTGAAGGGGGTTTCGGGAAACTGGTTTCAGTTTATTTGTATTCATCAAGACCACCTGTGATGAATCCAAATGTACCCAAAAAAGAAAAAATGGTCATTGAATCTCACTGGCACTAAAATTCATAGCAGTCTCAAGTCATATAACTATATGACTTGAGACTGCCTGGAAAGCACTGTGACCAATTGCCTTACTGACTGCAGGTGCTTAGACTGCATAGTTGCAAGTAGTCTCTAGTTATATGAGCAATGACTAGACATAGCCAAAAAGCAATGGGGATTGGTTGGCCTTTGCAGGTGCTTAGACTGCATATTAATATGTGGTACATGCCTGTTATCTTGTACAACTCTGCTATTTAATCTGCCTACTGGCTTGGGTATTGGCCAAAAAGGGTCTGTTGACCAGTCTACCTACTAGATTACCAGACTGGAAATAATTAAATTGTCCTTGTATGTGCAGAAAGTTGCTGACTTTGCCTCATATTTTTACTTTGATCCTGATTTTCTGATATATCACTGAAGATCAGAGACAAGTCAGTAATATCAGACATTACATTTTCATACTTTTTGTTTAAAAAATGCATGTTGATGCAAAACCTGTTTTCCTAATGTTTTAAGTAAATTATAGTAATACTGAAAAGCTTTCCCTGATTTTGGTTCTTTGTCCCCCATTTTTTTTGTATATGTCCAGAATGTTTGAGCAAAGAAGTTGAAAGGTATACAGCCAGGAACCATACTTCTCAAATCACACCCCTCCAGGCATCCCTGATTTTGCATGTCTTCTCTGATCTTGTGTCATATATTTTTACTCCATCCTTAATTTAATGAGGAATCACTGAGGATTACTAACAAGTCAATAATGCAGACATTAGAGTTATGTGCTTATTATTCACTTAAAAACTGTTGACACAAAACCTGTTGTTCTATTAACTTTTTAATTGAATTGCAGTAATATTTAAAAATTGTCCCTGATTTTGTCGCGCCCCACTATTTTTGGCTCCATCTAGAATTTTTAAGCAAAGAATTTGTGAGGTATGCACTGACCACCCACCACTCCATGTTGCAGTAAAATTAAATAAAAAAGCACTTATAAATTCTACTGTAGTCAGTGTCTAATGTTACCACTTACCACAGTTTTAACTACATTTCTGACACCAGTCAGTATAAAATCACGGGGAGTGTGGCAATCTGGCGAAGGTGATTTCAACAAATGTAAAGAGCCCAAAGTCAGTTCCCTGAAATACCTTTGACAAAAGCGGAGATTACATTTTTCTCCAATGTGGTGTGACCTCAGAGTTGGTATATATAATTGCAGGGGTGGGGGTGGGGGCAAAAAAGCTGTTTCAATATTTGCTGAAGGTGATTTCAACAAACTGGTTTCAGTTTATTTGTGTTTGTCACAAGCACCTTCCATGCACTGATGTGAATCCAAAATCATGTACCTGAAAAAGGAAAAATGGTCATTGAATCTCCTTGGCACTGAAAATCATAGCAGTCTCAAGTCATATGACTATATGACTAGAGATTACCAGGAAAGCACTGCAATCAGTTACCTTACTGATTGCAGGTCCTCAGACTGCAGAGTTTCCAGTAGTCTCTAGTCATATGAACAATGACTAGACATCAATAGCTCAGAAAGCAATGGGATTGGTTGCCTGTTGCAGGTTTCTTAGACTGCATATTAATGGGACATGGGTATACTACGATCAAGGAAAAAAAGATTAAAAAAAAAGTTTGCAGTTTTTTTTTTCTTTTTTTTTTTACTGGGGGCTCTTAACATTGCATAATATTTCACAGCTGGAGCAGTGTCCTAGTGTTCCTTAGAGTGGCACTGCCTATGAATTGAAAACCTTTGTTCACTGAAATAAACAGGTATAAACTGGTCCAGCATGTGAAAAATATCAGCATTCACAGTTGAAATATTGGGAATCAAAGGATAATCGGATAATTGGAACAAATGCCATGTGCTTCAGGCAATGCAGTGACCCATACCATCCAGTTCTGCATTAGAAGAGTATCTGCAATGGTGTCCATGACTTGTATACTATGACCTAAATGACCATTACATCACTGATGTCTTCTGAGTACAGTATGAGTTACTGAGTACAATGTGCACTGACTACAATGGCAACTCAGGAAATATGTAACTTACAATTATTCTGGATAGCAAGGCATGTCTTGCCTAAATTACTTTGTGTACAAGGAATTTCCAGCATCCAACAGAATACACACCTGCAGTATCCCAGTCTTTCACCTCAAGGCTACCAGATAAGTTCTTTGAGATGCTGGTACAACATGCTGAAGATCATATTTGTTTCTCCAGCACTCCACAGGATATATAGCTATCATCATGTAAGCCTTCTATGACTGCTCCTTCCTCTCTTCTCTCCTGAGTGCATTCAATCTCATACTTGCTGTAAGTAAGGTATCAGACAGAACATACAGAGCTATTTACTTCAGCAGGAAGCACTACCAGTTTTTATTGAATTTCAAGGTGGTTCTCAATGTAGATGGCCTCATAACAAATGAGCTTTTTCTGTATGCTGGTAGTTTCATAGGTTCATAGGTTGATACTAGGCTATCAGCCCTAGGGCCTATACAAGTCTAGCCATAACAATTCCCTGGCTATTTCTTCCCACACTATTTACTTCCCTGGACCCCTGTCTAGCAGGGCGACTGACGTGATCCCCGGGGTGAATTTCCTTTCTCCCATCCAATCGTCAAGGTTCATTTTGAAGAGGACCAAAGAGGCACTCTGCTTGTCATGTATGGGTATGGTTTTATAGCAAATCTGGCCACCACCACTGCCTTTTGCAGGGTGAATATCCTGAGGGGCACTTAGTTGTCAAGTGTAGGATTCACAGTGCCTAGGTATGCATAACTCATTGTATGTATACTAATGTTTGTGAACCCCTCCCAACAAGTTATGTATTAGAGGTGATGGAGGATACCCTACTGAGTTATGGTTGATGGCAATAGCAGAAAAAGTCTTCAAGCAACCTGAAGGTGTTACTGCTCAATGCTAGGAGCCTAAAAAAAATTCCCTTAAAGCCCTTCTTACTTTGGAAAATGTAGACATCTGTGCTGTTCATAGGGAAGCACTAGGCTAACTGCCCTTTCAGGCCATTTTAAGCCTATCCATTTTCCCTTCTTATGCTCAAAATAACCTATTCCATTTGGATATAGATTGGCTTTACCTATCCCATGGTCAATTATATATTACCCCTGATGAGAATAAATGGGATCTTATCATAGATAATTTGAGGGGACCCATGCATTGGATAAAGCATTAGGAGCTACCTCTCTTCTTTAGTAGTACAGGGGGTATTCCTGGGTTAAATTTTCTGTTTCCCATCCATAGATCTAAGTTGTGCTTAGGTTCATAAGTTCATAGGTTGGTACTAGGCCCTAGGGTAAAGCCTAGCCATAACAATTCCCTGGCTATTTCTTCCCACAATATTTACTTCCCTGGCCCCTGTCTTGCAGGGTGACTGACATTATACCCGGGGTAAATTTCCTATCTCCCATCCAGTTGTCAAGGTTCCTTTTGAAGAGGGCCAAGGAGACGCTCTGCTTGACATATATGGGCAGTCTATTCCAGAGTATGGGGAGTCTCTGGGTCAGGAACCTGTCCCTCCAGCATGTTTTGTTCATTGTGTTGACAAGGTTTAGGTCCCTGGAGCATGTGGCTGTGATGGATGTGGATTTCTTTAAGTGTAGCATGTCCAACAGCTCTGGGTTTGACATGGCCTTGTATGTTAAGCAGAGATTGCCTCTGAGTACACAATATGTGACAGAGTATAGCTGGAGTTATTTTAGTCTGTCAGCATAGGGCATCTGCTCTAGCCCTGTGATTCTTTTAGTGAGGTGTTTCTGTGGCCTTTCCAGTTGTTGTAGATGTCTTGTGAGGTACATACCAAATGGGGCATTGTACTCTATGATGGGTCTAATGAGAGATGAGTACAGTGGGACAATGGCCTCTTCTTTTCTGGATGAAAAGCCCTTAGTGATGAGGTGTGCCACATAGAAGGATTTCCTGACTGTTGTGGCGATGTGGTTATCGAAGGTGAGACCACTGTCCACCTGTGTTCCTAAGTCTCTTATCACACTTTCAGTGTTTAGTGTATTGCCACCTATGTGGTAATTCATGGGTACATGTTTTTTCCCAAAGGGGATAACTATACACTTCTTGGCACTGAGCTTGAGCCCATGGCTCTGGCAACAAGCATCTGTTTCTGTAAGGCCTTTTTGTAGAATATCCACATCATTTGAGGATTCAATAATGGCTCCCAGTTTGCAGTCATCTGTGGACTTTGTTAGTCAGAGTCCCTTAGTGTTGGCCTGTACTTCAGAGAAGTAGATGCCAAACAAGAGTGGTCCCAGGACTGAACCCTGAGGTACTCCACTTGTCACTTGTCTGGAGCTAGATTTGGAGTCGTCTACTTTTACAGTGTGGGTTCTGTCAGTAAGTCAGTTGGCAACCCATCGAGTGATGTAGGGATTTATGCCCAGCTTAGTAAGTTTATCTATGATTCCAGAGTGGGGGATGGTGTTGAAGGCCTTGGCGAGATCCAGATAGGCTGTGTGGACCACCTTACTCTCTTCCACAGATCTGAAGACTGATTCGAAGAAGTCAGTCAGGTTCAGGAAACACGATCGTCCCTTCACGAACCCAAACTGGGTGGGGTCCAGTGTTTGATGGCTGCCAATGTCTTTGTTTATAAGTTCCATGATAATACATACCATGGCCTTGCAGATCAGGTTTGTCAGACTGATGGGACAGTAGTTCCCAGGATCCAAGGTGGATTCCCCCCTTGTGGAGTGGGATAACTGTAGCTGTGCTCACTCAGTGGGCATGAAGCCTGAGGTGAGGCTATGATTAAACATGACACTTAGGTGAGGTGCCAGTTCATTTTGTAGTTCATATAGTACACAGCCCGGGATGTCATCTGGTCCCATGGATGCTGTATTCTTAGCTTTGGAGAGTGCAGTCTTTACCTGTATGGCTATGATTACCGGAATTTGGCAATCTTGCGGTATTGAGATGGGCCCTTTAGGGGGTGAGAAGGGGATGAAGTTGGCACTGAATCGATCTGCCAAGATATTGGCAATGTCCTTGGGATCAGTATATTTAATGCCATTCTGTTGTAGCTCAGAGCAGATCTGAGCATTGCCATTTAGATTCTTGACAGAGTTATAGAATGCCTTGTGGTTGTCTTTGGAATCTTTGGCAATTTTATTTTCATAACTAGCTTTGGAGGATTTTATGAGGGATCTCAGCTTCTTACTGAGGCTGGTAAGGGAGTTTTTTGCATTCTGGGATTTTCCTCTTTCTGCAACAGTTTCTTCTTTCTGTTGTATAGTTTGTTTATGACAGGGGACCACCAGATTGGCTTCCTTTTTTTGTAGGAGAGCATCTTGGTTCTATTTGGGATTGCACGATTCATGCACGAGTGGATGTGCTCATACAGTGCTTTAGTGTAGGATTCGGCAGTCGAACTTTCAGTTCCCGTCTGCATGGGTGTCATGAAGTTTGTCACTTCTGACTTGAGCAGCATGAAGTTGGCCTTGGAGAAGTTTTTTTACGGATGTTTCCTTATTGGGGATTGGGGGTGGGATGTGGATGTCAAAGTGATTAGCTTATGGTCAGACTTAACCAAAGAGGGGGTGACCACTGGTGTGGATTATCGATTTCCCATGTTGGTAATGAGCAGGTCCAGGATATTGGAGCCCCTGGTGGAACTATGGATTAGTTGATCCAGGGCATTGGAATTTATGAATTCCAAGAACCGTTGGGCAAAGTTGTTGGTACACGAGTAGTTTTCCCAGTTAATGGCAGGGTAGTTGAAATCACCCAGTATTAGGGTGTTTGGTTGTATCTTAATATTTTCCAGTATGTTTAGAAAAGTATAGCGAGAATCTTGGGGCATGGTGGGGGATCTGTAGTAAGCTACAATTTGGATTGCAGTCTTACCTAGTGTTAGTTGCATCTGGAGGATTTTGGATGCATTGTGTTGGGCAACTAGCCTGGAGGTGTGAATACCCTTGGTGAATATGGTCACGCCTCCACCTTTAGTGTTTCATTCCTGGTTTGGTGGCCGAAACATGTGGTAAGAGTTGTAGCCTGGTATTGCAGGGGTGATCTCTGGAGCCTTGAACCAGGTCTCAGTTACTGCACAGATATCGATGTTCTCCAGTTTTAGGAGTGCCTTGAGAGAGAGAGAGTGCATTTTGAGGTTTAGACTTCTAGCATTGAGTAGTATTACCTTCAGATTTTGCATACTTGTACCTGTTATGGTGGTGGTTTTGTCCTTTGAGCCTTACCTAAATAAAGCACTGTAGGGGCGGCAAGAGCCTTAGCCAGTAACTTGAATCCCAGGGGAGACAGAAGCAAACCATCTCTGGCAAAGCATTGTGGTTTGTAGATCATGTCATCCCAGGCAGACAGACACTGGATCCTCTTTGAATGACACCAGAAGCTTATCCAATTGTTGAAGTCAATCATTTTGTCCTTATACTGTGGTATCATTCTGGGTGAAGGCAGGATGCTACTCAGGGCTAGGGTCATACCTGCCTGGGTCACATGATCCGAGAGCTCTTCCATGCTTCTTTTCATGTAGTTGAAGATGGGCAAGGATGAACTTTGTTTTATGTGGATGGGAAGTCTATTGCTCAGCTCCTCTGAGAGATACAATTGTCCCACCAAACTGTTCCGTTGATGTCATAGAAGAGGTTTCGATCACTAGACTGAGTAGTTCTGATGACATTTGACTTGGTGATGTGCAGTAAATCCATCAGTAATGGGTCAGAGGATGCCTTGTATGCCAGACACAGGTCACCATTTAATAGTCTGTAGGATACCGAGTATATTGACAGGGCTTTGAGTCAGTCCATGTAAGACATGTTGTTTAGGCCTTGTATCCTTTCAGTAAGGTTTCTCTGTGAGAGTTCCAGTTGTTGCATGTGTTTGGACAGATATATGCCAAAGTGGGTAATATATTAAGTGACTGGCCTATTCAGGAGTGAGTGAAGGGGACAATTACATCCCTAGATGTAGACACAATCCCTTTGTTTATGAGTTGTGTAATATAGAAGGACTTGATTACAACAATAGACACACATTGATCAAAAGTTAGGTCACTGACCACATAAGACAACAAATCTTAAACAACTGGGTCATCTCTTAGGGGAGTATTGTCAATGTGGTAGTTCCCTGGGATATATAACTTCCCAGATGATACAAGAATGCATTTTTGGCACTTAGTCCATGATTTTGGCACTATTTATTTATGTGGGACAAACCTTCCTGAAGTATGGCCAAGTCATTTGAAGATTCAATGACTACTCCTAGCATGCAGTCATCTGCAAACTTAGTCAGACAGAGTGATTTGCAATTGGCTTTTACTTCAGAGGTCTCAGCACAGAAGCCTGGGGGAATCCACTGGTGAATGGTCTCTTTCTGGAGGTAACTTCCCCTGTTTTGATTATCTGCATCCTATCTGTGAGCCAGTTGGCAATCCAGACAGTGACACAGGGGGTTATTTTCAGTTTATTTAGCTTTTCTACCATGTCTGAGTGGGGAATTGTGTCAAAAGTTTTGGCCAGGTCACTGTATGTGGTGTGTACCACTTTGCCTTCATTCATTGCTTTGGTCACCTTTTAAAAAAAAAAATCCACTGGGTCGAATAAACATGACCTGCCCCTGATAAATCCAAACTGAGACGGGTCCAGTGTTTGTAGGTTTCCTATGTCCTGATTGATTAATTCCATGATAAGTCTTTCCATGGCTTTGTATATGAGGCTGGTCAGACATCCATCCATCCACAATATATCAGTCTGTAATTGTCTGGGTCTGTGGAAGGTCCTCCCTTATGCAGGGGAATGACTGTAGCTGTTCATTCACTTGGTTCAAAATCTGCATGGAGGCTGAGATTGAATAGTGTTGTTAGGGGTGTCACTAAATTGTGCTTCATGCTATTTAAGATAGAGCAAGGGATATTGTCATGACCCATCAATGCAGTATTTTTAGCTTTTGATAGCACTTTTAGGACTTGGTCTTGTGTGATAATGGGAGGTGAACCAGTTTCAGGTACATCTTGAGGGACCAATGGAAGGGATAGGGGTTGGCCATCACTGAGACTATGGAAGGTACTCTGGAAGTGCAAGGATACAGTGCCATACACACATTTAGACCAACAACAGCACAGACTAGGGCCAAAGGTGGAGATGTCACGATCTACACTGGCAACAAACACACTGCCAGGTGATTAAACAGGATGATACCATGGAGCTCATGAATGTGCAAGTTGCTATAGGTAAGGTCTCTCACCATATCATGGCTAGCTACAGGTCATCATCTATGCTCCTAGAGTCTCATGACTCTTATCTAAACCTACTAGAGGTGTTCATAATCCAAATAAACACCTTATTCATTGGTGACTTAAACTACATCTCTACAGTCTGGGAAACTTACACTGTCCTCAAACTCACAGGCACAATGCTTCCTGGACTTTATTAACACAAATACCCTGGAAAAGACAGTGCACACTCCAACTCCCCAACATGGAAGAGTGTTGCCCTCCCCCCTGTGCCGCATCATCACTAATGAGAATGAGGTTGCATCAGAAAGTTGTATCCTTTCAAGCAGAAATCAACCCAGAGAACCCAGCTAAACCAGCAACAGTGAGAAACTATTCTAAGGAAACTACATCCTTTTAAGTGAGAGTTTGTCAAAATTCAAGGCTCCCCTAACCTGAAGACTGCAGCTACCTGTGCAGAATTATTCACAGAGTCACTATACAAACATATAAATGGCTGCATAAAGGCTAACATACCTACCATAAGTAAACCTAAAACAAACACTAAAAACAAACCCCACTGGTAGAATCCTCACCTAAACAGGGTACACAATAAAAGAAAAAAAAAACAACTCATGGACAAATTAGGAAGAGCAACTCCCTTAATGACAAGTGCTATTTTATACAACTAAACAAGAAAAAGAGGTCTAATTAGGTCCAGCAAAGGTTTCCCACCAGGATAATTTAGGGCATGATTATTTTGTCCTACACTGATCACCTAAAGGTTCTGTCTTTGTATTCAGTCTCCTACATGCTGCTGAGAGAAGATCTTTTCCTGGCTTACAGGGCTTCATCAGCTCCAGCCCTGATGGATCTGTTGTACATGTACAAAACAAACAGCACCAGAAACACTAGATCCGGGGATTTAAACTTCACTTGTGACATAAACAGAACATGCTGAAGAGACAGATATTTGTCCCAAAGGATTCCCATGCTATGGATTTGGCTCACCATCCACGTAAACAGAGCTCATCCCTGACCCTATTCAAACGAAACTTTGACAACTGTATGAGAAATCATAAATTTACGGCCAGCCTGGTCCCCATGGCCGTTAATGACAGTGGTTGTGAATAAGAAAAGTATTATCCTAACACCCCCCTACAAATCTCTTGGTTACCTCTCTACTAACATGACCCCCCTGTATAGATGTCTGTGATACTCGGGATCCAAATGGGTTTGGAGTGTGTGGCTAGGCTTTTAAGAGCCATAGTTGTCAATATCTTAGTAGCAACCTATGAACATCCACATCATTATAATGTCACTCATGGCCAGACTCATGCTGTTGCGGAATATTTCTTTTGGTCACTCAAGTTTACCTTAATGAATCAAGAGGCCACTGCATTATGCTCCTGATAGGGTTAGCAAGATGCTTGCTGTATGTCATGCTGCACAACATGACTGTCAGGAGGCAAGCTGCCCAGACTGTCCTCACACAACGGGTCCCTCCCCCATCCTGCAACACCACAACTACCTTTGATCCTGGATGAGAGTGAGAGCAGTAACCATGAGGATGACAGGCATGGACATCCCACCCATGCCAAGGCCCCTACAGATTAACAAAGGAAAATACTGACTGACACAGGTGTATGCTGCATGAAGACATACACATGGCAGAGCTAGCTAGTATACATTATATTAGCTGCAATGTTGAAGACAGTGCATACTATATAGTGTAGTGCATGGTCTGCTCACATTGTATATTAGCCATTAGCATAAAAATGACAAGTTTGATACCAGTCATCATTTGCACAGATGACATCTGACATGCACACCTGTATGCAGGCACCTATATCTGGTATGCAAGATGTAGCTGTGGGCAATGTAGGTCATCCTTTATTGTGTATATGCCTTCTCAATGTCAAATGTCTAAATATAAGTGCTTGTAGTGACACACCACCACTTGTGGTATATTTCTGCCAACCTGGCTACATTATATCTGAGTATTTGGGTTTATGTGTTTTTGTTATGTTTACATTCACCTTGATGTTCATGATGTTTAGTTTTAATGCCACAGCATACTAGGCACACATTGGCCAAATATTCATCAACTTGCGCTCTTGTATGAGTCATTTACAGTATGTTTGTATAGCTACATATACTTTGCCCCATACTCCATGTCTTTATTCATTTATATATTTATTTATTGCATTTGTTTACTGTGAAAGGCTGACTGAGCAGGAAAGTAGCCCCTTTTCAGTGGAGGCCTGGGCAAAAAAGCTCCATTGCAATAAGCAATAACAAAAATACAGATAACATCAGAAATTTAAAAAAAAAACTCATGAACATTAACCATGATACAGATAGACATACAGGTATTAAGGCAGCAATAATGCAGTTCATACAACAATAGCAGATAAATCCAGAAAAGCAGTTTCAAAAAATGCATTGTGTAAATTGGCAACATTAATAGTAGTTTATACAGAACTGGAAAAAGATGAGCTCAGGAGGTAATGACAGGTGGCAGACAATGAAGTTTTATACTTACACATGAAAAGACAGCATGGATTCAGTTTGATATTATGTAATTTAGAAGATCACAAATAAGTTATCACATAGTAAGTTAGATTAAAGTAGGTAAAAAAGGAAATAAATTAGTGGGATGTATAATGGAGGTAATACATTAAATGTGGAGTAGATAAAGTAAACAGCCTATGAATAAAGAGGAACTGTAGAGAAAAAAGACAAGGATGACAGCAGTTGATAATGAATTTGAAAACATTTCAGTAGAAGGGAGAGTGAAAGGAATAGAAGAACTGGATGACTGTTAATGAGGGAGAGATACAATAGGAAAAAGGAGGGGCAGAGGACAAAAGTTCAATATAGTAAGAGAGTAGCTGTAAAGGTTTATGTCCTCAGTTTGAGGTGGTAAGGAAGTAATATACTGCACTGGTCCTTGTGCACCATTGCACCTTTGTCGGCTGCATTGCACAGTTTTGGATGTGGTTTGTGCTCTGGAAAACTCTGCCTTCTTACCACATTTTAAAGAAAACTATGTGCCTGAGTTCTTACTGCACAAGGCTCGCACTGCAGAACAACACGTTTCTGAATCCCAACCAGTGATGAATAGATTCATAGGTGTGTACTAGGCCCTGGGGCCTTTACAAGCCTAGCCCATAGAAGTGCCCTGGCATCGTGCCACCCATCGTTAGTTCCCAGTGCCTCTATCAAGTAGAGCCGCTGGAGTGATCCCCGGAGTGAACTTTCTATTTCCTATCCATTCAGCAAGATTTCTCTTGAAGAGGGCTAGTGAGGTGCTCTGCTTGACATGTATGAGAAGTCTATTCCAGAGCATCAGCAGTCTCTGGGTTATGAACCTGTCCCTCCAGTATGTTTTGTTGATTGTGGTAATGAGGTTGAGGTCTCTGGAGCATGTGGTGAGGGGGGATTGGGATTTCTTTAGATATAGCATTTCTAACAGAGCTGGGTTAGAGATGGCTTTGTAAGTCAAGCAGCGATTGCATCTTAGAAGATATGAGACAGAGAATAGCTGGAGTCTTTTGAGTCTGTCTGTATAGGACATGTGTTTAAGGCCTAGGATCCTATTCATGAGATACTTTTGTGGCCTCTCCAGCTGTTGCAGGTATCTAGTGAGGTACATGCCAAATGGGGCATTATAGTCTACGATTGGTCTAATGAGGGAAGAGTAGAGAGAAATGATGACCTCTTTCTTCCTGGATGCAAAGCCCTTGGTATTGAGATGTGCCACATAGAAGGACTTTCTGACCACAGTGGCAATGTGGTGGTCAAAAGAGAGGTTGCTGTCAACCTGTGTTCCCAGATCTCTTATAATGCCTTCACTGTTCAGTGGACTCCCAACAATGTGGTAATTAGTGGAAACTGAGTTTTCCCCAAAGGGGATGATGACGCATTTTTTGGCATTAAGTTTAAGGTGTGGTTTCAACACCAGTCAATGGTCTCACTGACGCCTTTCTGTAGGATGCCTGCATCACTTGGGGAGTTAATAATGGCTCCCAGCTTGCAGACATCTGCGAATTTGGTCAGACAGAGTCCCTCCGTGTTGGCCTGGACTTCTGAGAAGTAGAAGCCAAACAGGAGGGTGCCTGGCATTTTTCCGGTATTGAGATTGGTCCTTTGGGGGGGGAGGGGTAAAGTTGGCAGTACATTTGTTGACCAGTATGTTGGCAATATCTGTTGGCTCAGTATAGGAGGTACCATTGTGCAGTAACTCAGAGCAAATCTGGGTATTGCCATGGAGATTCTTGATATAACTAAAGAAGGCTTTGTGGTTGTTTTTAGTGCCTGATGCAATTCTGCCTTCATAGCTGGCTTTGGAGGTTTTGATGAGGGATCTCAACTTTTTATTGAGGCTAATCAGGGATTTTTTCCAGTCTTGGGACTTTACCTTTTTCTGCAACAGTTTCTTCCTTCTGTTGTAGAGTTTATTAATGACAGAGGACCACCAGACTGGCTTTCCTTTTTTTGGAGGAGAGTGTCTTGGTTTTGTTGGGTATGGCTAGTTCCATGCATTTATGTAATTGTTTGTACAGTGCATTGGTGTATTACTTGGCAGTCATGCATCTATTTTCCATTGGCATGGGTGCTGTGAAGTTAGCCACCTCTGTTTTTAGGAGTCCAAAGTCAGCTTTGGAGAAATTTTTCATGGTGGATACCTTTGCAAGGTGAGTGGGTGAAATGTTGATTTCCATGGTGATTAGTTTGTGGTAGGATCTAACCAGGGAGAATTGATTATTGGTGTAGAGCAATGGTTGCCCATGTTAGTAATAACCAGGTCAAGGATATTCCTTCCTCTAGTGGGGGTAAGAATGAGCTGATCTATAGCATTGGAATTGATGAATTCCTGGAAGCGTTAGGCCAGTGCATTGGTGCTTGAATAGTTTTCCCAGTTGATGGAGGGGTAGTTGAAGCCTCCTAGTATGAGAGTGTTGGGTTGGACCTTGATAGATTCCAGGGTGCTTAAGAACGTGGAGTGAGAGTTTAGGGACATGGTTGGGGACTTATAGCAGGCTATGACCTGGATTGCAGTCTTACCCAACGTTAGTTGTACCTGAAGTATCTCAGATGCATTATGCTGGGCTACTAGTCTGGAGGTGTGCATATCCTTTATGAATATTATAGCTTGGTAGTGCAGGGGTGCCTTAAGCTGCTTTAAACTCTCCATTACAGCACAAATGTCGATGTTCTCCATTTTGAGGAGTGCTTTGAGCGAGTGCATCTTGAGATTTAGACTTCTGGAGCAGCATGGTCCTCAGACTGTATTTATTTATAGCTGTTATGGTGGTAATTTGGTCTTTGGAACTCCACCTAAAAAAGGCAGTATAGGGGTGGCAAGAGCCTTATCCAGAACCCAGAAACCCAGAGGTGACAGATGCAGGCCATCTCTGGCAAAGCATCAAGGTCTGTCAATCATATCATCCCAAGCAGACAGATACTGGATCACCTTAGAATGACACCAATTGTTGAAGTCAATAATTTTTTGTTTGTACTGTGGTATCATTCTGGGTGATGGTAGGATACTGCTCAGGGCTAGTGTCATACCTGCCTGGGCCACATAATTCGAGAACTCCACCATGTCTCTTTTCATGTAGTCCAAAGAGGTGCGTCTCAGGTCAGTCACACCCACATGGACAATGACAGTCATACGTGTACTTGTTGTGGAGTGAACTGAGTGCATGTGTTATGTGTTGGATTCTGGCACCTGACAGACAGCTGACTGTTATCTTCTCCTTATTCAACCTAGTGAGTGGGACATTTGTGTGCCTCAATATTGAGTCACCTATGATTAATGTGTTGGGCAAGGTGTTTAGCCTTAGGGACTTAATTTGAGGGGCACACTGTGGAAGTGAGCTATGTGGGTGTTCTGGAGGGCTATGTGTTCCATGTGGTGTGGTGCAGGCGTTGACCTTCTCTTCTTGACCAGCTAGTCCGTTCTTGGCTAAAGAGTGCATAGCATTTATTTGGTAATATAAGTGCATCTCTCACTAGTCTGAGTGTTGGGAAGTAAGAGAAGAGGGTTATCTTTGTACATAAGGCAGTTGCTACACTGCCTCAGAATGCCCATGTACACCAGGTTAATAGAAAGCACAGGGAACTGCCCTTTAATCATGCCAGGAGGGGTGGCCATAAATACTAAGTACTGGAGCTATTTCCATGAAGAATGACTAGTGCTGATGGCTCTTAGGTGTGCTATAATAATTGCTACAAAAACCTGTTGAAGTGCAAACCGATTAGGCTATTTGAAGTGCAAGAGAGAAAGAACTAGCAAGATCTAAGGGAAAAACTGAAGAGCAGACTTTCTGGTACCAGTAATAGTTTATCTCAGCTCGGCACCACTGAGCAGAGCTTAAACAAGCGCAAACCCATGCAAACTTAGGCTTTTAAACCAGAAAGTTGAATGGGATGGAAAAACTGCCCAAACGTTCAATAAACTACAATTTCTGGGCCAGAAACCACACCTCTTGTGGTAGATAGGCTACCTAGTGCTAAGCACTCCCATTGATAAGCTAGAAGGCTTCCCCTCAACACAGAAAGGCTTGGGGGCTCAGAAGCTTACAAACAGTCTGGGATACAGCAAATCTGAATCTGGACTACACTAGTTACAGGAAAGGTGAGAAACAAGCTTAGATCTTTTTTTTCCTGATATGATTTTATGCTCAGCTTCTGAGAGACTTGGGTGGCTACAATAACCTGCATTAGAAGCTGAAGTTAAGTGCAAAATTGCAGTACAATATTTTAGTCTTCTGTTCATAGGTTCATAAGTAGGTACTAGGCTATTGACCCTAGGGCCTATATAAGCTTAACCAAATGGTAACCTGGCTTTTGCCAACCAAGAAAATTAATTTCCTGTGCCCCTGTCAAGCAGAGCCACAGAAGTGTTCCCCGGGGAGAATTTCCTATCTCCCATCCAATCATCAAGATTTTTCTTGAAGAGTGCTAATGAGGAGCTTTGTTTGATATAGTTAGTTAGTTTGTTCCAGAGTATGGGAAGTGTCTGGGACAGGAATCTATCCCTCCAGCATGTTCTGTTTATTCTGGTAACAAGGCTTAGGTCCCCAAAGCGTGTAGCTTGGAGGGATTGGGTTTCTTTACATGGAGCATGTCCAACAGCTCTGGGTTTTACATAGCTTTGTGTGTTAGGCAGAGATCGCTTCTGAGTAGGCGATATGCGACAGAGGAAAGCTGGAGTTTTTTGAAACGGTCTGCATAGGGCATCTGTTTGAGGCCGGTAATCCTCTTTGTGAGGTATTTCTGTGGCCTTTCCAGTTGTTGTAGATGTCTTGTGAGGTACATACTAAAAGGGATGTTGTACTCTATAATGGGTCCAATGAGTGATGAGTAGAGGGGAACAATGACCTCTTTTTTCCTGCATGAGAAACCTTTTGTGATGAGGTGTGTGACATAGAAGGATTTCCTGACTACTGTGACAATGTGATTATCAAAGGAGAGACTACTGTCCACCTGTGTCCCAAGTCTCTTATCACACTTTCGGTGTTAAGTAGACAATCGCCTATGTGGTAGTTCAAGGGTACAGTGTTTTTACCAAAAGGGATGACAATGCACTTTTTGGCATTGAGCTTGAGGCCATGGCTTTGACACCAGGCATCTGTCTCAGTGAGGCCCTTTTGTAGGATGTCCACATCGTTAGGAGTTTTGATTATGGCTCCTAGTTTGCAGTCATCTGCAAACTTTGTAGCCAAAGACATTCTGTGTTAGCCTGTACTTCAGAGAAGTAGATATCAAACAGGAGAGGACTGAACCCTGTGGTACTCCACATGTCACTGCTCTGAAGTTGGATTTAGAGTCTGCTACTTTCACAGTGTGGGTTCTGTCAGTGAGCCAGTTAGCAACCCATCTTATGATATAGGGATTTATACCTAGTTTAGTGAGTTTGTCTATAATTCCAGAGTGGGGGATGGTGTTGAAAGCCTTGGCGAGATCTAGATAAGCTGTGTGAACCACCTTACTCTCATCTACAGCTTTGGTGACCTCTTCAAAGAAGTCTATCAGGTTTAGGAGACATGATCTGCCTTTTAGTCACCTGAACTGTGTTGAGTACAGAGTTTGGGGATTAACAGTGTCATTGTTTATAAGTTCTATACGCTCCATAGCCTTGCAGACCAGGCTTGTCAGGCTAATGGGGCGGTAGTTCCTGGGGTCTGTGGTGGCTCCCCCTTTGTGGAGTGGGATAACTGTTGCTATGCACCATTCAGTGGGCACAAAGCCTGAGGTGAGGCTATGATTGAACATGGTACTTAGGTGGTGTGCCAGTTCGTTCTGTAGTTCATGTAGAATGCAGCCTGGGATGTTGTCAGGTCCCATGCATGCTTTGTTCTTGGCTTTGGAGAGTGTGTTTTTTTTACCTGTGCAGCCATGATTACAGGTACTTTGCATTCTTCCAGTATAGAGATGGGGATGAGAGAGGGGTAAAGTTAGCACTGAACCTATCTGCTAGGATGTTGGCAATATCAGTTGGTTCTGTATATTTAGTGCCATTATGCTGTAACTCAGAGCAGATCTGAGTGTTGCCATTGAGATTCTTGACATAGCTATAGAATGCTTTGTGGTTGTCTTTAGAATCAGTGGCAATTTTGTTTTCGTAACTAGCTTTGGAGGATTTTATGAGGGATCTCAGCTTCTTACTGAGGATGACCAGGGAGTTCCTCCAGTCATGGGATTTTACTCTTTTTTGCAACAGTTTCTTTCTTCTGTTGTAGAGTTTGTTTATGGCAGAGGACCACCAGATTGGCTTCCTTTTTTGGAGGATAACATCTTGGTTCTATTAGGGCTAGCATGATCCATGCACTCGTGTAAGTGCTTATAAAGTGCATTTGTGTAGGATTCGGCAGTCATACCTCTATTGTCTGTCTGCATGGGTGTCATGAAGTTTGCCACTTCTGTCTTAAGAAGTGTGAAGTTGGCTTTGAGAAGTTTGTTATGATGGTTTCCCTTATTGGGGCTTGGGGTGGGATGTGGATGTCTAGGCTGATTAGCTTGTGGTCGGATCTGACCAACGAGGAATTGACCTCTGGTGTGGAACACCGGTTTCCCATGTTGGTAATGACCAGGTCTAGGATATTGCTACCCCTGGTGGGGGTGTGAATAAGTTGATCCAAGGCATTGGAATTTATGAATTCCAGAAAACGCTGAGCAAAAGAGTTGGTACATGAGTAGTTTTCCCAGTTAATGGTGGGGTAGTTGAAATCGCCCATTATTAGGGTGTTGGGTTGTACCCTAATACTTTCCAGTGTATCAAGAAATGAGGAGTGTGAATCCTGGGGCATGGTGGGGGGTCTGTAGCAAGCTACAATTTGGATTGTGGTCTTGCCCAGAGTTAGTTGCACTTGGATAATCTTGGATGCATTATGCTGTGCAACTAGCCTGGAGGTGTGGATATCCTTAATGAATATGGACACGACTCCACCTTTAGTGCTTCAGTCCAGGTTAGGTGGCTGAAAGGTGTGGTATAAATTATAGCCTGGTAATGCAAGGGTGCTCTCTGGAGCCTTGAACCAGGTCTCTGTCACTGCTCAGATGTCAATGTTCTCCATTTTAAGGAGTGCCTCGAGTGAGTGCATTTTGAGGTTTAGACTTCTAGCATTAAGTAGCATTACCCTCAGATTTTGCTTGCTTGTACCTGTTACGGTGGTGAATTTGTAATTTGAATCTTGCTTAAAAAAGGCACTATATGGGTGGCATGAGCCTTAGCCAGTATCTGGAATCCCAAGGGTGACAGGTGCAGGCCATCTCTGGCAAAGCATCGTGGTTTGTCGATCATGTCATCCAGGCAGACAGATACTGGATCCCTTTAGAATGACACCAGAAGCTTAGCCAAATGTTGAAGTCAATCATTTTGTCCTTGTACTGTGGTACCATTCTGGGTGATAGCAGGATGCTACTCAGAGCTAGTCATACCTGCCTGGGCTACAAAATCAGAAAGCTCCTCCATGTCTCTTTTCATGTAGTCCAGGGAGATACGTGTCAGGTTATTCACACCAATATGGACAATGACAGAGTCATATTTGTACTTGCTGTGGAGTGACCTGAGTGCATGCATTATGTCGTGGATCCTGGCACCTGACAGGCAGCTGAAATTAACTTTCTCCTTGTTTAGCCTGGTGAGTAGAACATCAGTTTGCCTGACTATAGATTCACCTATGACTAGAGTGTTGGGTACATTGTTATGCCTTATGGGCTGTGGTTGAGTGGCACACTGAGTATGTGGGCTATGTGTCATTTGGGTTTTGTTGGGGGGTCAAGGTTGCTTGAATTTCTGCTTTGGAGGTCCCTGTTGCTTGGGTAGATTTTTTTTGAGAGCCTCCGCGAATGTAGGTGCGTGTTTTGTGTTTCTATGTGTGTGTTTTGGTGGTGTAAGTTTTTAGGGATTATGTGATGAGTGTAGTGTGGTGCAAGTGTTTACCTTCTCCTCTTGACTGTCTAGTCCAGTCTTGGGTGAAGAGAGCTTTGCTTCCAGTTTGGTTATATAAGTGCATCTCTCACAGTTTGTAGTGTTGGATGGTAGGAGGAGAAGGTTGTCTGTGTACATGAGGCAATTGCTGCATTGCCCCAAGATGCCCACATTCATCAGATAGACAGGAGAAAACACTGGGAGCTGACCCTTAAACATGCCTGGATAGGTGCTTATTTATTAAGTACTAAAAACTGTTTTCCTCTAGACAAGTGAGGAAAGTTGAGTGTTGTAGTAATTTGTAGCGTATTTAGTGCTTACAATGAGTTCTGAACAAGTGCTGAGCTCAAAGAAAAAGATTTGAGTACTGAAACTAGAAAACTGGCTAGTTCTAAGAAACAAAATTAAGCTAGAAGGCTTCTCTCCAACACAGAAAGGCTTGGGGGCTCAGAAGATGACAAACACTCCTGGATACAGCAAATCTGTATCTGGATGAGACAACTTATAGGAAAGACAGGAAACAAACTTAGAATTTTTTTTAAGTGGAAAGGGGAAAAGAGGAGCAGAAGCTAACTGGGTTGGCATTCTCAGATGTTCTCTCTGTATTAGGTAGAATGAGGTAATGATATTAGACTAGGAGGAATATCCTAGATCAAATTTACAGAAGGGGTGGGCAACTGCAAAGCCAACAAGTATAAAAACAAGATACCAAGAGGGAGGCAGGGTGGGAAACAAAAATCAGAACAAACAAACCCAAACAGATGCTTAACAATTGTAGAAAATTCTACTAAATACCTCACACACAGTAAGTAAAATAAAAGTGTGTAAATAACTCAGAAATAAGCAAAAAACAGGATACTTAATGTTATATATTACAGATTAGTTAGCTCAGAGCCCTTCCTCTGACTTCCCCTGATAAGCTCAGTGTGAAATGGCAGAAACAATCACAAGTTAACTTCTTAAGTAACAAAGTTGAAACCAGAAACAACTTTTAAAAAAGCTTGAAAGAACCAATGAGGTGCTTACTCCAAGGCGTAGTCCAGGCAACCCCAGTCAGCCAATGACCACAAACAATTCACTCTCAATGAAATGCTATATAGGCTTTGGGTAAGCTATGATGGCCGGGGACATGTGCTCAGACACAGCCTCTACTAACAAACAACTAGGCCCAAAACACAAGCCTGAATGTGGACAGTGCTACACTACCAACACTACTTGGGTAGAAAAAAGTGCAGAAATGTTTAAACAGATAAAGGATCAAGGAGACTCTAGAGAATGCTTTTAAATGCAAACAAGTTATATGATACACTCCTAGCAGGAAATCAAAACAAACAAACCCAACCAGATGCTTAACAATTGCAGAAAATTCTACTAAATACCTCACACACAGTGAGTAAAATAAAAGTTCTATAAATAACTCAGAAATAAGCAAAAAACATTATACTTAATGTTATATATCACAGATTAGTTAGCTCAGAGCCCTTCCTCCGACTTCCTCCGATTAGTTTTGTGAGAAATGGCAGAAGCAGTCACAAGTTACCTTCTTAAGTAACAATGTTGAAACCTGGTACAAGTTTAAAAAAGCTTGAAAGAACCAATAAGGTGTTTACTCCAAGGCATAGTCTAGGCAACCCCAGTCAGCGAATGACCACAAACAATTCATTCTCACTGAAATGCTATACTGGCTTTGGGTAAGCTATGATGGCCTGGGAAATGTGCTCAGACACAACCTCTACTAACAAACAACTAGGCTCAAAACACAAGCCTGAATATGGACAATGCTACACTACCAACACTACTTACGTAGAAAAAAGTACAGAAATGTTTAAACAGAAAAAGGATCAAGGAGACTCTAGAGAATACTTTTAAATGCAAACAAGTTATATGATACATTCCTAGCAGGAAATCAGAACAAACAAACCCAACAAGATGCTTAACAATTGTAGAAAATTCTTCTAAATACCTCACACACAGTGAGTAAAATAAAAGTGCTGTAAATAACTCAGAAATAAGCAAAAAAACATTATACT
This sequence comes from Protopterus annectens, assembly GCF_019279795.1. NCBI lineage: Eukaryota > Metazoa > Chordata > Ceratodontiformes > Protopteridae > Protopterus > Protopterus annectens. The sequence goes on along the minus strand of NC_056745.1, from coordinate 679,139,661 downwards.
TAATGTTATATATCACAGATTAGTTAGCTCAGAGCCCTTTCTCCGACTTCTGCTGATTAGCTCAGTGTGAAATGGCAGACACAGTCACAAGTTAACTTCTTAAGTAACAAAGTTGAAACCTGAAACAAGTTTAAAAAAAGCTTGAAAGAACTAAAAAGGTGATTAATCCAAGGCATAGCCCAGGCAACCTCAGTCAGCCAATGACCACAAACAATTCGCTCTCACTGAAATGCTATACTGGCTTTGGGTAAGCTTTGATGGCCTGGGACATGTGCTCAGACACAGCATTTACTAACAATCAACTAGGCCCAAAACACAAGACTGAATATGGACAATGCTACACTACCAACACTACTTAGGTAGAAAAAAGTGCAGAAATGTTTAAACAGATATAGGATCAAGGATACTCTAGAGAATGCTTTTAAATGCAAACCAGTTATACGATACACTCCTAGCAGGAAATCAGAACAAACAAACACAACCAGATGCTTAACAATTGTAGAAACTTCTACTAAATACCTCACACACAGTGAGTAAAATAAAAGTTCTATAAATAACATTATACTTAATGTTATATATCACAGATTAGTTAGCTCAGAGCCCTTCCTCTGACATCCTCCGATTAGCTCAGTGTGAAATGGCAGAAACAGTCACAAGTTAACTTCTTAAGTAACAAAGTTGAAACCTGAAACTACTTTAAAAAAATCTTGAAAGAGCCAATAAGGTGCTTACTCCAAGGCATAGTCCAGGCAACCCCAGTCAGCCAACGACCACAAACAATTCACTCTCACTAAAATGCTATACTGGCTTTGGGTAAGCTATGATGGCTTGGGAAATGTGCTCAGACACAGCCTCTACTAACAAACAACTAGGCACAAAATACAAGCCTGAATATGGACAATGCTACAGTACCGACACTACTTAGGTAGAAAAAAGTGCAGAAATGTTTAAACAGATATTGGATCAAGGAGACTCTACAGAATGCTTTTAAATGCAAACAAGTTATATGATACACTCCTAGCAGGAAATCAGAACAAACAAACCCAACCAGATGTTAAACAATTGTAGAAAATTCTACTAAATACCTCTCACACCGTGAGTAAAATAAAAGTGTATAAATAACTCAGAAATAAGTAAAAACAGGATACGTATTGTTATAGATCACAGATTCATTAGCTCAGAGCCCTTCCTCTGACTTCCTCCGATTAGCTCAGTGTGAAATGGCAGATATAATCACAAGTTAACTTCTTAAGTAACAAAGTTGAAACCTGAAACAACTTGAAAAAAAGCTTGAAAGAACCAATGAGGTGCTTACTCCAAGGCGAAGCCCAGGCAACCCCAGTCAGCCAATGACCACAAACAATTCACTCCCAATGAAATGCTATACTGGCTTTGGGTAAGCTATGATGGCCTGGGACATGTGCTCAGACACAGCTTCAACTAACAAACAACTAGGCTCAAAACACAAGCCTGAATATGGACAATGCTACACTACCAACACTACTTCGGTAGAAAAAAGTGCAGAAATGTTTAAACAGATAAGGAGACTCTACAGAATGCTTTTAAATGCAAACAAGTTATATGATACACTCCTAGCACGAAATCAGAACACACAAACACTACCAGATGCTTAACAGTTGTAGAAAATTCTACTAAATACCCCAAACACAGTGAGTAAAATAAAAGTTCTACAAATAACTAAAAAATTCGCAAACTAAAATTTAAAGTTGAAAGCCAAGCCTCTGACTTCCGATTAGCTCGGGAAAGGCAAAAATACAAAATTCTTTAACAAAGTTA
>NC_056745.1:679131083-679133583 GCF_019279795.1 Protopterus annectens | reverse complement strand
TATGGCCTCTGCCCTATTCAAATATGCCAGTGTTTATCCTGCTCTGATACTGTGTGGGGTTTGTAAAGTGCTACTGTAACATTATTTCCTGCTAGAATGGCTGGTTCTCATTTCACAGTCATGTCATGCAATTCCACAACAACTGCTGGTAAAGATCCACAGAACAAGATTTGTGTTATGACATTCCTATTTTCCCTTTACATTCACTCATTGTAATGCATGATATATTTATTACAGCACCAACTTGTTGTAAATCTACTGTCGCCTAGTGGTACTTCATGCAATCTAGTGTGTCCAAGGTCCGGGGTTCGAGACTGACAGAGGTGTTTTATTTTGCTGCTCAGCAGAATAAGGGCCCTGCCTTGCAGAGTGACTAAGGCACTTTTAAGCAGTTGTAAGCTGGTTTGTGTGGGTTTGCGCAATGCTTAACAATGCTTAGCTAAGCGCACACATGCGCACACTCGCTTAAACCCACTTACTACTGCTTAAAAGTGCTTACTCCCGCTAACCCTGATGGTAATTTCTTTGAAAGAAAAGAAAATGGAGAGATAGGAAAGTGGTGAAAAAGGGGGCGCAAAGAGGGAAAGACATTAGGGAAACAAGCTCAGGATGTGCAGGACAGGTGTAGGGAAGGTCCATAGCTGCCCATTTCTTTACCAGCAACAGCTGTGCATATGCAATAAATTTGGAGTGAAATTTGAAAATTCCACCCCTGAGAGAGGGGTGAGGACAACAAAGTCTGTTGTACTGCCAATTATAATTATCAGTTTACATGTCCAGCAGACATGTGTGCTAAATGGGCAGCTATGTATGGGGCGTAATTTTTTTTGTGGGAACAGATTGCCCTTTTTTTTTTTTCAGGTGAGAGTGGAAAGTGAGGTAGAGGAAGTAGGTATATTTGGGGAGGTAGGTTGGGGAGGTAAACAGACAAGACCAACAAGACTCATACAGGGGCAGAGTATGACACATGGGGTGGGTGAACACAACTGACGGGGACAGATGTTTGGAAATCGCAAGCCCATGAGCCCACAGATGGTAACAGTGGAACTGAGATCCCCACCCATGGGCAGTCACCACTGCACCTTCACAGCCCCAAGGGTGGCTGTGCCGGGGGCTGCATAGGAGGGGCAGGCTCACCCATGAGTCACGCCACTCTCACCTCAAGCTGACGTAGGGGATCAGCGACTGAATGCTGGATCTCCCTATGCACCACATCCCGACCCTTCGGAGGGTGACAGGTGGCCCTTCTCCACCCACGCTTGCATGGGGGGATGAGCCCCATCCCCTACAGCGCTTCCACCCAAAGGTGGCACAGGACCAATGGAGGAGGGGAGCCCGGGCTGGGCACCGGACCTGCTGGTGCCAGGTGCAATCACCAGCTGAGGAGGGACAGGTGGGTCCGCTGGGACTGGCCTTCCCATACGTTCTGTGATTAGGTGTGTTTAATTACAACATAAACAACAGCATTCCAAATTCGCTGTAACAGCATGCAGTAATATTCCCATTAACCCAACACACCAAGGTTCCAACAGTTGAACAGCAAGCATAACATATGCATATATTGAACAACAGTGGACATTCCAACAGCATGCAGGGATGATTGGTGGCAACAGGCCACCAAGATTGTGGTGTTTGAACAGGGCACATGCATCAAAGTAAATTCAGATATTTATAGAACAATAGGACATATGTCCCAACAAATGTTTTGAGATTAGACATACCCATTGAGGTGTGGAATTGCATTGTTTATGCACATACAGTAGGGTGTAGATAGAAACCTCAATAACATCTTATAAGTACTTTTAGTCTACACTACATTCCTATTGACCGCATGTGTATATCCCCTACATGTATTATCACACTTGGCAACATGCATTAGGTTGTCTAATGGGTTTGGCTAATTCATTATATACCTGACCTATATCTGACATACTAACTGTCCAAGATGCAGATGTTACTGCTACATAGTTATTTATTTTATTTATATTTCTATAGCTACATATCTGGATGTGTTCACGTGACATTTTCAGTTAAATTTCTACAGAACCCTACATTTTGTGTAGCACACTCACATTTCTGGGGAACATATTAACAAGCTACTCATGTGCCAGATTTACTTATGCATGCCAGCCATTAAGTGACTGTTGAGGACTGTATATATGCTTCACAGCTACTGGCACTTCCATCATCCACTTTATATGAGACTGCCCAACTGTGGGTTGACAGCACTTATTACAACAGTACTATTTGTATAATGCAAGGGTACAACAACATTTCAAAGTAAGTGACACAGACACACTCCAATTATTATACCTTTATTAATTACATTACACACTTTTCTACAGGCTCTCTCCTTTATTTGATATTACAGTGCATACGGAAGACATATTCAAGACATATTATACCTTTATTAATAGGTTGCAACACTCTTTTTCAGGCTCACTCACTTATTTTATATGACAGAACATGCAGAGATATTATTCCGGAATTATTTTACTTT
>NC_056745.1:679121083-679126083 GCF_019279795.1 Protopterus annectens | reverse complement strand
CCTAAATAGGCAAGCACCAACCCACCAAACACGAATAAAACATAGCCATGCATGCTGGCTCTCAAAATCCACCAAAGAAGTAATGTCCACAAGGGATAAAATCTTGAAATCATGGCAGAAAAACAAAGATCCCTCAACTCTACTACATTACAAGCAACTCTGTAACCAGGCAAAACGTCTAATAACCACTGATAAAAAAGACCACTACTTCCACCTACAAAGCCAACATAAAATTAATCCCAAAAAATGATGGTCCTCCATCAGCCAACTATTACACCCAGGCTCTCAAAGCAACCCATCCCCTGACCCACAAAACCCCCCCACTGAACTTGCTACCCTCTTCAATTCCTACTTCATTGACACCACAGCTAACCTAACAGCCACCTTTCCTACAGTTAACACCAAGACAGCTGATGACCAAATCATCTCAGAAAACAAGCCTACCCTTAACCCTAACCTAAAATTCTCCCCTATACCCACCAGCACAATAAAAAAGCTTTTAATTAAGCTAAAACCCTGTACTCTGGCCCCTGAAAAATCAATTAAAGAATCCCTTGTCCCAGACATCTGAAAAAAAAACATTCATTCTCCCCTTACACAAAGGTGGCACCAACACAGACACCACAAACTTTCGACCCATAGCAATTCTCTCACCCCTCTCTAAAATACTAGAAAAATGCATCCATGCCTAACTCCTCGACCACCTGCATGAAAATAAAATGTTATCACCCACTCTGCATGGTTTCAGACCAGGACACAGCACCACTATAATCCTCCTATCCTTCCTTGATACAGTTAACCGGGCATGGGATTCTGGTAAAATAATTGCTTCACCTTTCCTTGACCTCTCCAAAGCTTTTGATACCATTTCCCACACTATCCTACTCTCTAAACTATCCACCCTTCACATTTCTCCCCTACAATGGTTCAACAGCTATCTCTCCAATAGGCAGCAATCCACCAAATGGCAACAGTCTTACTCTCCCTTCCTCAATACTTCCACAAGGGTACCCCAAGGCTCCATACTTGGTCCTGTCTTATTTAGCATCTTTATCAACAACTTTCACAGCACACTCCTACAATGCTCAGTAATCCGGTATGCTGATGACTCTACAAAAATATGCACTGCAAATTCCAGCTCTAAACTCCAGCAAATTACTCATATATTATATATATATGTGAGTGAGTGAGTGTGTGTGTGTGCGTGTGTGTGTGTGTGTGCGTGTGTGTGTGTGTGTGTGCGTGTGTGTGTGTGTGCGTGTGTGTGTGTGTGTGTGTGTGTGTGTGTGCGTGTGCGTGTGTGTGTGTGTGTGTGTGTGTGTGTGTGTGTGTGTGTGTGTGTGTCTATATATATATATATATATATATAAATAAAAATGTAAATGTTCGTTTGTTCAAAATCTTAAGTAAAATCTTAAGTCTCCGAAAGTTCTTCACCGATTGCTTTGAAATTTTCACACAATGTTGCATTCGAATACGCGCGTGTTTTTATATACCTACTCTTATATAGATGTCACACGTTGCATTCGAATACGCACATGTTTTTATATACCTACTATGGATTCTATATATTTGTATGCAAATATGCAATTTTATATGTTTTTGTTATAACTTTCTTTCTTCTTTTTCAGTGCAATCGATCTGCTTTAGTTTATCCAAATAATGCCTTGCAGAAGATCAAACTTAGGTCGTCGTACTCACGGAGTGGAAGCAGTGTGACGAGTATTTGCAAATCAAACTGAGGAAGAACGGGCATCAGCGAACGAGCGAAACAGACAAAGAATGGCTCAAATAAGTGCTGAGGAAGCTGCAGAGCGACGTGCTGCCAGACTTGAGGATGCACGGTTGCGAGCACGGCGATCGCATTCTGCAGATTCAGATCTGCTTCATTCTCAACAGAATGAACGCGGCAGGCTGAGAGTGGCTGAAAGACGTCAATGAGAAACAGCAGATCAGCGTCAAACATGACTCCGTGCTCAGCAATCATGCGATTACAATCGCCTTGCATTCCGGTACAACCCAGCTGATGATTATAGTTTGAGCCGGCATGTTCTCATCAGCATTATGACTGAAGTGTGTCCTTATTGCAAGGCTCTGAAATTTAATGGAGAAATGAAAGGAATGTGTTACGCTGCCGGAAAAATTAAACTGCCTCAACTTGGAGAACCGCCAGAGCCATTAAAAACTTTGCTTGCCAGATATACCGTCGAATCAAAGCATTTCCTATCTAACATCAGGAAATACAACTCATGCTTCCAAATGACGTCGTTCGGCGCAGAAATCGTAACAGCTCAATTCATGCCAACTTTCATAGTTAAAGGACAAATTTATCATAAAGCCGGCTCCCTGCTTCCATTCCCAGATGGTCAACATAAATTCCTACAAATGTATTTCATCGGTGATGGCAATGATGAATTGAATGCACGTTGCGGAATTTCTACTGTCATACAAAGGTCCATCGTTTCCCAACTGCAAGAGCTTCTTCACGAAAAAAACAATTTAGTGCGTTTGTTCAAAACAGCAATTGACATGATGCCATCTGATACACACAAGATTGTTATTCATGCTGACAAAATGCCTGCTGGAGAACATGTGCGAAGATTCAGTGCTACAACTATAGGTGAAGTGGCAATTGTTATAGTCGGAGATCAATTCCAACCTAGAGATATTGTTCTTCATCGGAGAAACGATCAATTGACAACAGTTGCAGAAACTCATCGATGCTACGATGCCCTGCAATATCCAATAATTTTTTGGGATGGTGCCGATGGCTATCACTTCAACGTTAAGATGATAAATCCAGTCAGTGGCGAAGAAACAAATATGAAATGCAGCGCAATGAACTATTATTCATACCGATTAATGATTCGAGAGAATGAAGACAATCACATTTTGAAATGCCGTCAATTGTTTCACCAATACATCTTAGATATGTATGCAAAAATCGAAACAGAATGTTTGATATTCATCCGTTAGAATCAGACCAAGCTTCGCTCTGAAGAATACGTTCATTTGCGAGATGCAGTTGTAAATGACGGTAATACAACTAACGTTGGAAGACTAATGATTTTGCAATCTTCATATACAGGCAGTCCACGTCATATGCATGAGTACGCTCAAGATGCAATTGCGTATGTTCATCACTATGGGCGTCCAGAACTATTCATTACATTCACATGCAATCCAGCTTGGGATGATATACAACAGCTCTTAATTCCTGGGCAATCGCCGGTGGATAGGCATGACATCACAGCACATGTTTTCAGACAGAAGCTGAAATCGCTGATGGATTTCATTGTAAAACATGAAGTGTTTGGCTCTGTGCGCTGCTGGATGTACTCAGTGGAATGGCAAAAGAGGGGATTGCCACATGCACATATAGTAATCTGGCTCTATAACAAAATCACTTCAAATGAAATCCACGATGTAATATGCGCTGAAATACCTGATGCTGACGTCAATAAGGATTTGCATGAAGTTGTGATGAAAAATATGATACATGGACCTTGCGGTACACTGAATCCAAATTCACCATGCATGACAGACAGAAAATGCTCTAAGCGATATCCTCGAGCATTAGTATCCAACACAGTTACAGGAAATGATGGATATCCTTTATACAGAAGAAGATCAGCAGAAGATGGTGGTAAATTAGCAGCCATACAAATGCGAAACGGTGACATCAAAGTAGATAACCAGTGGGTTGTTCCATATTCGCCTTTGCTATCAAAAACATACAAAGCGCACATAAACGCGGAATACTGTAACTCCGTTAAATCGATCAAATCCATTTGTAAGTATGTGAATAAAGGCAGCGACATGGCAGTTTTTGGCATGCAACCAGAAAGAAGTGATAGTAATGCGGTCATACATATCGATGAAATCGCACAGTGTCAGGCTGGAAGATACATAGGCAGCAATGAAGCTGCATGGTGAATTCTTTCATTTCCCATACGTGAAAGAAGTCCAGCTGTTGTTCACTTAGCAGTACATCTAGAAAATGGACAACGCATTTATTTCACAGCTGCAAATGTGCAACAAATAGCCCTGAATCCACCGGCTATGTTAACTGCTTTCTTCACGTTATGTCAAAATGACACGTTTGCGAAAACACTGCTGTATTCGGAAGTGCCTATGTATTACACATGGAATGCGAGTAGAAAATCATTTGAATGACGCAAACGAGGGGAGCGAGTCGATGGACAACCTGGCATATTCAAAGAAACTACGATAGGCAGACTGCACACCGTGCATCCCATTCAAGATGAATGCTTCTTTCTTCGCATGCTGTTGGTAAATGTGCCCGGTCCAACGTCTTTCCAACAACTGAGAATTGTCAACGGCGTTACACATGCCACTTTCCACAGTGCATGTCAAGCTCTGAATTTATTGGAGAATGACCGACACTGGGATGTATGCATTAATGACGCATGCAATACATCACATCCAAATCAAATTCGTGCATTGTTTGCAATCATTTTGACTGCCTGCTCTCCTTCATCTCCAACAGAGTTATGGGAGAAATATAAATCGCACATGGCTGAAGATATTTTCTGTCGACTACACAAGGAAAATTCAAATATGAACATGGATTTTATAGCAGAAATCTACAACAAAGCGTTGATTATGATTGAAGTTTGGTGCTTAGAAATTGCGAACAAAGTTCTCAGTCAATTGGGAATGCCATCACCGAATTGATCTGCTGCTGCTTCGTTCGATGTAGAATTGCATCGTGAACAAAATTACAACACGGGTGATCTTTTGTCATATGTGCAATCAAATATTCCTAAGCTAACGTTTGAGCTAAAAGGCATTTACTTTCAAATAATGCAAACTGTCAATAACGGGGTTGGAGAAATCTTCTTCTTAGATCTGCCAGGAGGAACTGGTAAAACGTTCTTAATTACATTGATTCTGGCAGCAATTCGATCCCAAAATGGCATAGCCTTAGCTCTTGCTTTGTCTGGAATAGCTGCGACATTGCTACCAGGTGGAAGAAC
>NC_056745.1:679113583-679116083 GCF_019279795.1 Protopterus annectens | reverse complement strand
AAGGAGAGAGTATAGCTATAGGTCTATAATTGGATATATCAGTGGAACTACCACCTTTGTGCAGGGGGATAACATGGGCAATTTTTCAAACAGAGGGAATAGTTGATTCAGTTATTGATCTATTAATAAGGATTGAAACTGGCACAGCTATGGCATCTGATGCAATTTAAAGGAATTCAGCTGGGAGTTGATCAGCAGCTAGGGTTGTAGGTTTTAGTTTGGGCAGTTGATTTTTGATATAATCTGTTGATACTAATTGGAGTCTAAAAGAGAGGTCTAGTATTGGGGAAGTTGGTGGAAGGTTGGTTATTTGGTTTGGTAGCTGGTTGGCAAAGGATAGTATAACTTCTGTAAAGTATCTATTAAAGCTATCATCTATGTCACCTGATTGGTTATTAGTAACTGTTGGGGATGGAGTACTAGGTTTGCCCGGATGAAGTACCTTATTTATCCCTGCCTAAAATTGTTGTGGGTTTCTTTGATATTTTGTTTGTATATTTCAAAACAAGTTTTTCTTATCCTGGTACACTGATTTTTTTGTGTTATTCCTAAGTTCACAGTAAAGCTGCTGGTCTATATGGGATTTGGTTTTCCTCCACAGATTCCAGAGTTTGTTCCTTTCTATTATTTTTATTTTGGTGTCTTTTGTTAGCTAAGGTGCATTTTATGGCTTGGATCTAATAGTCTGACCTGGAGCATGTCTATTCAGGATAGGCAGGAAAATTACAATGAAGTGCTGAACTGCCTCTTCCAGTTAGATGGTATAGTGTGGCCCAGTTGTAGTTTTTAAGGTCTGCGTTGAACTTGATGGGGTCAAATTTGTTCTTATTCCTGATGTTTTGCAGGACTGGCATATGTTTATGGTGAGATTTGAGTTTTAGAATAAAAGTGGGTTGGTGATCACTTATATTATCGGGGAGGGTTCCTGATGTATAGGGGTGTGGGGTGTTTTTAATGAGGATCCAGTCTATGATACTCTGTTTTTCACTTCTGATATCTATTCTGGTAGTAGAATTAATTACTTGTTTAAAGTTATATAGATTTAGGTGCTTGGTTGGGTTTATAGAGGAACAGGTGTTCCAGTCAATGTAAAGTCACCTAACAAATATGTTTCCTGGGGGTAGGTTTCAGATAACCATTGCAAAATGCTTTCAAGGGTGGTAATATTGTTTTCAGGAGGAATGTATCCACATATAATATTTATATGTTTCCTGCTATTGACCCTAAGTTTGATGATTAAGATTTCAGCATTATTAAATAAAGGGATTTCTATAGTTATTTTCATGATGTCAAGGGAGTTTTTAAAGAGTATTGCAACCCCTCCCCCTTTTCTACCTTGACGGTTTGCTCTGTAGATGTTATAGCCAGGTGGGAGCACTTCATTATGAGATATAGCAGGCTTGAACCAGGTTTATGTAAGACAAACAATGTCTGGTATTTAATTTTAAAACCTTCCCCCCCTTTTTCCCCCCAAAATTTTTTTCCCTTTAATTTTTTTCAAAAAATTTCCTTTTACAAAATTTTTTAAACCCCCTTTTTTAAACCCCTTTTTTTTTTCCCCCTTAAGGGCCTCTAATTTTTTCTTTTTTTGGGCCCTTTTTTTCTAATTTTACCCCCACCCCTTTTTTTTTAAAATTTTCCCTTTTCCCTTATTAATTTCCCAATTTAATCCAAAAAATTTTCCCCCCCCTTTTTTTTTCCCAAAATTTTTTAAAAAATTTTTTTTAAATTGGGACCTTTTTTCAAACCTATTTTTTGGTTTTAAATTTTTCCAAAACCTTCATTTGAACTTTTTAAAGGTTTTCTTTTTTTTAAAAAATTTTTTTTAAAAAAATTTTTCCCCCCTTTAAATTTCAAAAACCCCGGGTATTTAAAATTAAAATTCCCTTAATTTTTCCCGGGGTTTCCCTTTTTAAATTTTTTTTGGGCCCCCTTTTTTTTTTCCTTAAAAAAAATTTTTTTTCCCTTTATTTTTAAAAAAAATTCCCCTTCCTTTTTTTGTCCCCGGGAACCTGCCCATTAAACCCCCAAAAATTTTTTTTTAAAAAAAGGGAAAAGAAAAAAAATTTTTTTGTTTTTAAAAATTTTTTGAAAAATGATGATTTTTAAAACCCAAATTTAAAAAAAAATTTAAATTTAACTTTTAAAAAGGGAGATTTTTAAACCCCAAAGGTTTAATCAACTTATTTGGGAAAAAAAATTTTTTGGTTTTAATCAAAATTTTTAAGTTAAAAAACCCCCCCTTAGGAAATTTTTCCCCCCCCTTTTTAAATTGGCCAACCCCATCCCCCCAAAACGTTTAATTCTAAACCCTACTAATACCCCCCCTTAATTTTTCCCTTTTTGTTTCAAAATTTTTAAAAAAATTTCTCCGTGTCCCCTTCCCCCTTCCAAAAAAAGGGGCCCCTTTAAATTTCCCCCCCCGACCGGGGTTTTTTTTTAAAAAACCCCTTTAGTTTTTTTTTCCCCCTTTTTTTGGGCTCAAAAAATTCTTTTCTGA
>NC_056745.1:679101083-679103583 GCF_019279795.1 Protopterus annectens | reverse complement strand
TGTTTACCATCATGAATAATCTTAGCACCTGTCTTAAATTTACCATGAAACATTCACAACATAGAATTGAGTTTTTGGATATGTACATAGAGAGGCTTGATAACAACATTATTAATACAGGTGTCCATCGGAAAAGTTGCTACAGTAACAACCTATTACTTAGATCAAGTATGCATCCCCCCCATGTCTTCAAGAACATTATGAGAGGCCAAGCCATCAGAGCCTCTAGGCTTAATCCCCTAGACCTTGGGTTTGAAACTGAATTGAATGACTTAAGAAATAGACTCTCTTCTAGAGGCTATAGCAGCATAGAAATTAATAGGCATCTAAGTGATGCACTAGAATTAAGACTTACCAAAGGACTACCATATTTTGGACCACATGAATCAACATCTCTCTTAGACATTAATACCGGAAGTACACAAGGTCTCAAATTTTCCACTTATTTCTCCGCTGATTACCTTGAACTTAGAGAAATAATCAGCAAACACTGGGAAATATTGCATGTAGATGATGATATTAAAACAATAGTTGGAGACCAACCAAAATTTCTATACAGGAACAAAAATAATTTAAAAAGGAAGCTTTGTTATACCACACACAATTACAATAATATGAGAGATGGTTGCACGGAACCATGTGGACACTGTAATTTCTGTTGTTATATAGATAGTACACCTGGCTTCTTTCATCCAGACATGCGAAAATATTACCACACACCTGTTACAGCTGACTGTATGACACCACACGTAGTTTATCTAGCAAAATGTCAACTTTGCACCTCATTCTATGTTGGCAAAACCAACCGTCCCCTCAGAGACCGAATGAGGGAACATATTTATCACATGAAAAAGGGTACTGTACACAATGCCCTGGCCAAGCACATTAGTATGACAATCTATGTGGTAATTTGTGGGCACTTTGATTTTGCCGAAGGGAATGACTATACACTTTTTGGCGTTTAGCTTGAGGCCATGGCTCTGGCACCAGTTGTCTGTTTCTATGAGGCCCTTTTGTAGGATGCTTGTGTCAGCTGGAGAGTCAATTATGGCACCCAGTTTGCAGTCATCTGCGAACTTGGTCAGCCACAGTCCTTCCGTGTTGGCCTGTACCTCCGAGAAATATATACCGAACAAGAGAGGTCCCAGGACTGAGCCTTGTGGGACGCCACTTGTAACTGGTTTGGAGTCTGACATGGCTCCAGCAATTCTAACCGCATGGGTTCTGTCCTTCAGCCAGTTTGCAACCCATCTAGTGACATAGGGGTTTATATTTAAGCTGGTGAGCTTATCTATAATGCCAGAGTGGGGTATTGTATCGAAGGCTTTTGCTAGGTCCAGGTAGGCTGTGTGGACCACCTTCCCCTCGTCAATGGCCTTGGTGACTGCTTCAAAGAAATAGACCAGGTTTAAGAGGCAGGATCTACCCTTAACAAAGCCGAACTGGGTAGGATCCAGTGTCTGTAGGTCCCCAATATCTTTATTTATGAGGTCCATGATGATCCTTTCCATAGCTTTGCAGACCAAGCTAGTCAGGCTTATGGGGCGATAGTCTCCCAGATCCGTTGAGGCACCACCTTTGTGGAGAGGGACCACTGTTGCTGTACGCCACTCTTTGGGTACATATCCTGTAGTAAGGCTGAGATTGAACAGTAGTTTTATGTTTGGGTTTAGTTCTTCTTGGAGTTCATGTAGGACGCAGCCCAGGACACCGTCTGATCCCATTGATGCTGTGTTTTTTGCTTTGGAGAGGGCGGCTCTTACCTGAGCATCTGAGATGTCAGGGGGGCAGCACTCTGCTGGGATAGATATTTGCCCTTTTGGTGGGAAATTGGGGGGAGAAGTTTGCGCTGAACCTGTCAGCTAGGATGTTGGCAATGTCTGTGGGTTCGGTGTATTTTTTGTCATTTTGGACTAATTCTGAGCATATCTGGGAATTCTCACCCAGGTTTCTAACATAACTAAAGAAAGCCTTGTGATTATCCTTAGTGTCCTGTGCAATTTTTCTCTCGAAGCTGGCCTTAGACGATTCTATGAGTGCCCGTAGTTTTTTGCTAATACTGATCAGAGATGCCTTCCCTTTTTGGGATTTTGCTCTATCATGTAGTAGCTTCCTCCTTCTATTGTATAGTTTGTTTATGGCTGGGGTCCACCAGACAGGACACCTGCTTTTGGAGGATTGGGTCTTGGTTTTGCTTGGGATTGCATGTGATCCATGCATTCCTGAAGGTGTTCATACAATGCGTTTATAAAGGATTCTGCGGTCTGGGCCATATTTTCCACAGGCCCGGGGGCTTTGAAGGATTCCACCTCGGTTTTGAGGAGTGTGAAATTTGCTTTAGAGAAGTTTTTCACTGTGGTTTTCTGGGCAGGGGCTGGAGTCAGGATGTGAATATCTAGTGAGATTAGTTTATGGTCTGATCTTACCAGTGAGGGATACACTTCTGGTCTGGAGCACAGAGTCCCCATTTTGGTGATGATCAGGTCCAGTATGTTTTCCC
>NC_056745.1:679079305-679081805 GCF_019279795.1 Protopterus annectens | reverse complement strand
TACTCCCCCTCCCTTACGCTTTATGCAGTCTTGTCTCAATATATTATATCCTGGAGGGATAATTTCAATATCTTTAGTTCCAAGTTTTAACCATGTCTCAGTCAGACATAGGATATCAAAGGAGTAAACTTCTGGGAGAGCATGGAGATGGGCTACTTTATTGTTTAAACTCTGAATATTGAGTTGTGCTAGTAGGAGTGAGTTGGGAGGTTGAGAGGGAATTAGTGGGTTAGAAGGATTGTGGTTATGAGTTTCAATTGTTGAGATATTTGTTGGGCCAGGGTTAGGATGAATGTCACCATCTTTTATGGAGAGGTTTTTTAGTCTTAGTCTGGGATTATATATCTTAATATTTGGATATTTATCTTTCTTTACTATGAGACTATAATATTTAATGTGTGTAAATCTGTGGTATTTGGCTAGCAGGTAGTTAGGTATGGCTGTAATGTTTATACGACTATGGGAGAGAGTAAGAGTCTGTGTAGCTGTTTGTTTGGAGGGGTAGTAAAACTGAAGATGTATCAGGTTTTCATAGGAGGTAAGTAGAGAGGCTGAGGTTAGAATAGGTATGAGTGTGGTAATGAGTAGTAGCTTGGTAAGGGTAGAGTGAGTTAGCATGTTTGTTGTAGGCATGTTACTATGTTTGGATAAGAGTGAATTGTAGGTGTTAGGATTAAAGTAAGACAATCAGAGAGGAAATAAGATGTGGTTAATTAGTTTAAGTGGAGGGAAATTGTAAGTGGTTAGATGTCAGTTGGGGGTGTGATTCTAAACAATTAGAGTAGTGGGGATGTCTAATTGGTGGGATGGGGAAGAGGGTGTGGTAAGGAAGTATAAGTCCAGGGCCTCTGGGGGTGGGTGAGATTTGGGGGTAGGGTAGGGGAGAGGAGTGAGCCCACAGGGCAAACAGAGTGGATAGAGACAAGACAGGGAGGAATGATGAAAAGAACAATCAATGAAAAAGCATATGATGTAAGGTAGAGTAATATAAGAGGTGTGAAAAAAGAGATAGGGTAGAAGTGGGAGGAGTATAGGAGGGGATTTAGTAGGTAAAATACAATATATAAAATGATGAAGTGGAATGCAATAGAGTAGTCACAGAGATGAAGTGGAGAATATTTAACCATGAAACTTGGGTCAGGAATACGAAAAAGATTAGATGCACAGATAGCAGGCAACATGAGAGGGGAGAAGAGCTGGGAGAGGACACCACCTAGTGGAAGAACTCTAAAGTACAGTGGAGATTCTGAGAGGACAGGTCAGGGATAAGAACTAAGAGGCTAGAAGGAAGGTACAAAACTAGTACGGAGAAAAGGTACACACTCTATACGGGAATGGCTGCTGGCTATCCTGGCTTAAAGCGACCTATTAGTCACCATAAATTAGTTGTAACAATTCTAGAATGTACTGGCAGGTTTAGGATACAAACATACTTTTGCTTCCTTTTTAATACTTTGGGGAGCAGGATGGTAGATGTTATGCTGAAACACTAGATTGGAGTGGGTCCTTAGCCTTCAGGTCAGAGGAGTCAGATTCCCAAGGACATGATATGGAGCTCAGTGAGCTGGGTATTTTGCATCCTTTTTAATACTTTGGGGGTCAGGATGGTAGATGCTATGCTGAAACACCAGATTGGAGTGGGTCCTTACCCTTCAGGTCAGTGGAGTCAGATTCCCAAGGACAGGATATGGAGCTCAGTGAGCTGGGTACTGACAGCAATTAAAACATAATGAGCTGGATAACACAATAAAATTAGCAGCAGTGTCATTCACAATTGTTACTAATTAAATTATTTAGTGAAATAAAGACATAGATTAATGATACTTAAGTATGCACCAATAACAGAGTGAGAAACACGCTTCCGCACCCACAAACACGTACAGAAAAAGCATTAAAGGCATTCACAGGGAAAGACCGAAGCTCTGATTACGAAAGCAGAAATGGCGTCTAAACCAAGAAAAAGCTATGTTCATATTACAAAGTTAAAAGCAGGCATAAACATATAGTATTTGGTATTTAAGCTTAAACTATACTTCTAGACTAATGGTTGATAACTAGATAGCTAGCCAAGCGCAAGATCTATGTTATTTATATTAAGAACTAGGACCTGAGCAGCAACTGCTAATACCACTACTGAAATGGTGCAGTTAAAATATAGCTTTTACACCTTTGTTATAATGAGAGACAGGTTCTCATAAGTTTACAAATTACAATACTAAACTGAGAGTACTACTCCTTTATAATGCACTAATCTGCTGCCCACATCAATGAATTAGGAAGGGGTGAAAAAAGCATCAAGGCAGGAACTTCAAAGGATTGAATTATCAAGCACCTTTCCCACAATCTAGACACAAAGTATTTCCCCTTAAGAGCAAAGACATAAGGCACAGTGCATAAATTGTCTGGTCATTAGGGAAGCATTTAACTAACTGATTCTATGAGTAAAAGAAGGCAAGCTATAAAATTAATAAAGCTAATTGTGAAGGCAACGCATATAACA
>NC_056745.1:679064305-679066805 GCF_019279795.1 Protopterus annectens | reverse complement strand
CCCATTTGGCAATCACTAGATAACTGTATGTCATCCATCAGTGTCAAAAAATGTTTTGTATCTTTAATTCTGGCTCTAATCAAATTTAACAAAGGCTTTAATTTAAATTCAAGATATTCCGACAGTGGTTCCATGACTGAACCACGTCCTGCCACTATGGGTCTACCTAGGGGGTTATGTAAAGTCTTATGAATTTTGGGAACCAGATAAAAATATTGAAAAGAGGGACTATCTACTGTTAACTGTGTTACTAATTCTTCACTCACTATACCCTGTTGTTTAGCTTCAGAAAGAAACTTGTCTACAGCAAATTTAAACCCTTGACAAGGATCCATAGACAGCAAACTGTATGAAATAGGGTCCCGCAATTGTCTGTTAGCCTCACTTTCATATTTCAACTTGTCCCAGATAACAATCGCCCCACCTTTGTCCGCTTTAGTCACTACTATTTTATCATTACTTGCTAAAGATTTTAAAGCATGACGTTCCTCCATTGTCAAATTTTGGGAAGGACACCTAAAAATATCTGCCTGATTAACCTGTAATTCCTGTAGAACTAGTTGTTTAAATGTTCTAACAGTCTTATTATATGCAGGTTGAAAATTCGACTTTTTAAACCTAAAAGTACCTTCATCATTCACTACTGGGGTAATACCCTGTTGAGCAAAATAATATTTCAAATTTCATGCTTTAAAATCTTTAGCAAGTAATGATAAAATAGTAGTGACTAAAGCGGACAAAGGTGGGGCGATTGTTATCTGGGACAAGTTGAAATATGAAAGTGAGGCTAACAGACAATTGCGGGACCCTATTTCATACAGTTTGTTGTCTATGGATCCTTGTCAAGGGTTTAAATTTGCTGTATACAAGTTTATTTTTGAAGCTAAACAACAGGGTATAGTGAGTGAAGAATTAGTAACACAGTTAACAGTAGATAGTCCCTCTTTTCAATATTTTTATCTGGTTCCCAAAATTCATAAGACTTTACATAACCCCCCAGGTAGACCCATAGTGGCAGGACGTGGTTCAGTCATGGAACCACTGTCGGAATATCTTGAATTTAAATTAAAGCCTTTGTTAAATTTGATTAGAGCCAGAATTAAAGATACAAAACATGTTTTGACACTGATGGATGACATACAGTTATCTAGTGATTGCCAAATGGGCACACTAGATGTACAATCCCTGTACACTAGTATTCCCCATTATGGTGGAATTAAAGGGGTTAAATTCTGGTTGGAACAATCAGGTTTGTATTCCGTAGTAGAAATTGAATTTTTGTTATCAATGCTACAGTTTGTATTGGAGCATAATGCGTTTAAGTTCAATGGGAACTGGTATTTACAGGTTAAAGGTACAGCTATGGGAGCTACTTTTGCTCCCATATATGCTGACCTTTTTATGGGATATCTTGAGATGGTGTATATTTATTGTGAAAATTTTCCATATTCTGAACAGCTAGTGATGTGGCGTCGTTATTTAGACGACTGTTGGGTCATTTGGCAAGGCAGTCTTGATGAGTGGGATAGTTTTAAAAGATATCTAAATAACAATGAGTATGGAATTATTTTCACTGGTATATTACATTTATTTACAGTAGATTTTTTGGATGTTAGTGTTACGAAACTGTTGGATGGTACATTGAGTACTTCACTATATAGAAAACCTTTTTCAAAAAATTCTATTCTTCATGCTCGTAGTTGCCATCCACCACATATGGTTAATAATATCCCAGTGGCCCAGTTCCAGAGAGTTAGACGCATTTGCTCCAATGCTAGTGACTATAAATGACAAGCGAGTGACCTAAAATATAGGTTCCAAGCTCAGGGTTATGATAAAGGGTCAATAGATAAAGCATATGACATAGTTCAGACTATGGATAGGGGTGATTTGTTGAAGGACAAGATTAAATACACATCAGGTCAGGTTAATAAAGTCTGATTTGTCACTACTTATGCTAGTAATTCATTTAAAATTAGGGAAGTGATATCAAAATACTGGTACATTTTATATATGGACCCCTTTTTTTCGACTTTGATAAATTCTAAGTGTGAATTTGGATATCGGAAAGGCAAGCCAATTGGGAATAATTTGGCAGGTTTCAAGAAAGGTTCAGATCAAAAAATATCAGTGCCTAGAATGGTAGGTAGTACATACTGTGGACATTGTAAATATTGTATAATAATGTCCAAAACTAGCTCCTTCACATCCATCAATACAAGGAAAGTATATCATATTAATACTTTGATCACATGTACGAGTTCTTGGGTAGTTTACATGGCTATATGTCAATGTGGTGCATTTTATGTAGGACAGACGTCATGTTCATTAAAGCAGCGAATAGCTCTTCATATTAGTGACATAAAATGCAAAAGACTGCGGAGTGCACTATATAAACATATATTGCAACATTCGTCAGCTCATTTTGTCTTTGTAGGAATTGACAAAATTAATATAGTAGTTAGTGATGAGATAGCCATGCATAACATGCTGACTTCTA
>NC_056745.1:679049305-679051805 GCF_019279795.1 Protopterus annectens | reverse complement strand
TGCTTGTAATCCCGCTCAATGCGGGATGCTAGTATACAATGCTTTGACATCCAGGGAACACATGTACCAGCCAGGCTCCAGTTGAGTATCCTGAATAATATTGAGGAATTGTGTGGTGTCTTGTAGTCTTGCCCTGACAAATGTCAGAAGTGGTTTGAGGTATTGAGTCAAAAATGCAGATAAAGGTTCCGTTAACGAACCTATTCCAGATACTATTGGCCTACCAGGAGGGTTATGTAGAGATTTATGGATTTTTGGCAACAAATATAAAATTTGTTTATGAGGGTCCTTAACTGTAAGTTGTAAAACACAGTTCCTAGTGATAATCCCTTCCTCTGAAGCTAGATGCAAAAAAGAATCAATTTCCTTCTTAAAGTGTGGAGTGGGATCAATGGCCATGTACATATAACATTTGGTGTCTGACAATTGAGACTGACCTTCATTCAGATATTGACTCATGTTCAAAACTACCACAGCTCCACCCTTGTCAGCAGGTAAAATCGTAATATCAGGATTATTACGTAATTGTTCTAGGGCCATAGATTCTTGTGAAGAGAGGTTATGCCCCAAGATAATGTAATCAGTATGTTGAAAATGTAAATCTCTAAGTACTGATTGCATAAATATCGAAACATGTTTGTTCATGGGGGGCTGAAAATCTGATTTATAAAATCTAAATTCATTAGATCTTTGAGTTTCCCTGTCGGCGAAAAATAATTTCAAGTTCAGATTACGGCAAAAAGTTAGAACATCCATGACAATATGATATTCATTAGAAAAAAAGCCAGGGACATAGCTAAGCCCTTTATTCAAAAGTTGTTCTTGTTCAGAAGATAATGTTACATTCGACAAGTTTAAAACATTCAGGCATTCATTATCAACTATGTTAGAAAGTTCTGGATTAATCCCTCCAGTGAATTGTTTCTTGTGTCTATTCCTGTGCTTGCATCCACCACGATGCCTGGGACCATTTCTAAAGGGATATTCTTAGTGGATTTCTTTCTATACGGAGATTCCTTATGATCAGTACTTTCATTCTCAGTGAAAGAGGAATCCTCTCCTGATGTGCTAGTATTGGACTTCTCTCTGTTTTTTAAAATAGACCCTGGTCTTTTTTTGGATCGAACCGATGATGATCCCTGACTGGCATCCACAAATCTGACCGTCTTGTTGGACTCAAAGGGGTGACCCCTCTGATAGTCCATAGAATCCCTATGAAATTTTTTGATCTTTCATTCTTTAGTGATTATCTCATGGTTGGTAAGTTCATGGGACAATTTCTTGAGACAATCCTGGAATTTGGGATATGACTCAAATTTCTTACAGTTACTAAACATAATGTTTTAACCTCCTGTATATTGGTGTCCACCATTCTCTCATAATATTGTAATAATGCATTCACAAATAACATGGATCCTGTCTGTAGGACTTCCTTCCATTCAATATTAAGCCTGTCATCTGGTCGACTGACCAGAGGTTGTAACCGAATCCTGAGGCCCCTAGGGGCAATATTCTGATTAACATAAGCACAAAATAATCTCAAGTGCCAGATGTTTGACCTAAGATTCTTTAAGCCCTTGGTCAGGGAATGAAAGGCAAAATCACAATCCAGAAGTATTTGCTGTGCTTGACCACAGGGATTATTGCCTGGCGAGGACCTAATGCCAAATACACCTATGTCCTCCCGATCAGCACATAATCCAGAGAGTATATTTTCGAGATCCATGCTGTGAATATATTGTGGGCCAATAATTTAGTTAAGCAAATAGCACCACCAACCCGAGAAATATCTGAACAAGTATAATCTGATGAAGTTATAATGACAGCAAAATCAACGAATGCCAGTCAGGGATTCACCAAAAATCCTTATTATCAAATGATAGTCCACACTTAAATAGAGAGAGTATGTTCAATACCGCATTAATTTATAAAATAACCACCTATGATAAATCAAAAAATGTCATAACCTAGGACAAAAATAGTATAAAACATTGATAGACTGATACAAGGAACATCCAACTATACATACAACCTGGGAATGTATAAAAGGTTGTATGTAAATGTCTGAGTTATATAACCCCAACAGAAAAAAGCCCCCCAGGGCCTATGAAATCCAATTGTTCACGATACACCAAAATAATAAAGCTAAACACTCATGGGTATATGTGAAAATCACCTATTACAAACACAGATGGATCATATACTGTGGACCCATAAATAGTAATATAACTAGAACAGTGACCAAATTATATGTTAGATAAAGATGTATGTAAAAATGTGATCACAATATGGCCAAGGTAAAATCAAATAAGTAAAGGTCCATTAGTGTACATAACAAAAATCTATAACCTATCAACTGTCAGTAATGTACATATTGTTTAACCTAGAGCCACCTATCTAATGGTGGCTTGACCCCAAAAGGACAAAACATTATGTCTCCCAAAAGGAATTAGGCACCTAGTTTCCTAGTAATTATAATACCACCAATGCTGTTGAAAAG
>NC_056745.1:678949305-679044305 GCF_019279795.1 Protopterus annectens | reverse complement strand
GTGTATTTGGAAGTGCCTACGTATTAGACATGGAATGCGAGTAGAAAATCATTTGAACGACGCAAACGAGGAGAGCGAGTCGATGGACAACCTGGCATATTCAAAGAAACTACGATAGGCAGACTGTACACCATGCATCCCAATCAAGATGAATGCTTCTTTCTTTGCATGCTGTTGGTAAATGTGCCCGGTCCAACGTCTTTCCAGCAACTGAGAATTGTCAACGGCGTTACACATGCCACTTTCCACAGTGCATGTCAAGCTCTGAATTTATTGGAGAACGACCGACACTGTGATGTATGCATTAATGACACGTGCAATACGTCACATCCAAATCAAATTCGTGCATTGTTTGCAATCATTTTGACCGCCTGCTCTCCTTCATCTCCAACAGAGTTATGAGAGAAATATAAATCGCACATGGCTGAAGATATTTTCCGTCAAATACGCAAGCAAAATTCAAATATGAACATGGATTTCACAGCAGAAATCTACAATGAAGCATTGATAATAATTGAAGATTTGTGCTTAGAAATCACAAACAAAGTTCTCAATCATTTGGGAATGCCATCATCGAATCGATCTGCTGCTGCTTCGTTCGATGTAGAATTGCGCCGTGAACAAAATTACAACATGGGTGATGTTTTGTCATATGTGCAATCAGATATTCTTAAGCTAACGCTTGAGCAAAAAGGCATTTACGATCAAATAATGCAAACTGTCAATAACGGGGTTGGAGAAATCTTCTTCTTTGATGCGCCAGGAGGAACTGGTAAAACCTTCCTAATTACATTGATTCTGACAGCAATTCGATCTCAAAATGGCATAGCCTTAGCTCTTGTGTCATCCGGATTAGCTGCGACATTGCTACCAGGTGGAAGAACTGCTCATTCCGCTTTGAAATTGCCATTAAACATGCAATTCATTGAAACTCCCACGTGCAACATTTCCAAAGCATCCGGCATGGGAAAAGTATTGCAGAAATGCAAACTTATTGTTTTGGATGAATGCACAATGGCACACAAAAAATCACTCGAGGCTCTTGATTGATCATTGCAAAATTTGCGTGGAAACATCAGACCATTTGGGAATGCATTAATATTGCTTGCAGGAGATTTCAGGCAAACATTACCTGTACTTCCTCGATCGACACCAGCGGACGAAATAAATGCTTACCTGAAATACTCTACTTTGCGGTGACACGTAAAGACATTAAAATTAACTAAAAAATATGTGTGTCCAGCTGCAAAACGATCGATCAGCTAAGATATTCTCACATCAATTGCTGGAAATTGGAAACGGAAAGTTGCTGGTTGATCTGACCTCAGGACGAATTTCATTGCTTCATAACTTCTGCAATTTAGTGACGTCAAAAGAAGAATTGGTTGAAAAAGTATTTCCCAATATTCAAACCAAATATAAGAATCATGATTGGCTGACTGAACGAGCTATTCTTGCGGCCAAGAACAAAGACGTCTATGAACTTAACAATATTATTCAGTCTAACATTCAAAGCGAGGCAGTCACATACAAGTCTGTCGACACTGTTGTGGAAGCAGATGAAGCGGTTAATTATCCAACAGAATTTTTGAATTCACTCAATATGCCAGGGATGCCACCGCACGTACTGCAATTGAAAATCGGCGTTCCAATTATCATGTTGCGAAATATCAACCAGCCAAAGCTTTGCAATGGCACGCGGCTTGCAGTAAAAAAATTAATGAGAATTGTTCTAGAGTCGGCAAACCAGACAATCTTTATATCTGCACAGACAATGGAACAACAAAAAATATTGTATACACACAAGCATTGTGAAATTAAACATGTTAGAAATGTGTGCTTTCTCTTTTCTTTCTTTTCCATTTAACCAGACTGAGCCACAGCAACGCGTGGCCGGGTACAGCTAATATCACCGGGGATCACACCAACAGCACTACTATTTTTATTTTACATTTGTTGACCGGGCTAGTCTAGCTGGAGATATTTCCATTTTCAGTATAGGCCCCGGGGAGAAAAGCTCCACAGAGAATACAAAAAGAAAAACATCATAGTGATTGTAAGAAAGTTAGTAAAAGACAAAAACTAACAACTCTACAATATAATATTATTACTAAATGAATTAATTACTACCACACACAGTTGCAGTCCAAAAAACCTTATACAAAGATAAAATACTTTGTATGATAATGATACTAAATGAATTAATTACTACCACACACAGTTACAGTCCAAAAAAGAGAAAAACAAAAATTTTACAAAGTTAAAAAAATACTTTGTATGATAAAGATAGAGGATAGGAGGTAAGAGAAAAGAGAAAAAACAAAAAATTTTACAAAGATAAAAAATACTTTGTATGATAAAGATACAGGATAGGAGGTAAGAGAAAAGAGAGCTAAGAATGAGGGACGTTAGAAGGGATTAGTTATGGAAAAGAGAGCAAGTAAGACAGTCAACAAGGAAAGAAGTATTAGGAAGACAAGAGGGAGTAGAAAAAGAAAGCCAAGTGGAGGATAGAGTCAGCAAGAAGTAGGAGGTAGTTTTAAAGTACAGTAGAAGTAGTGGAAAGTTAATCAGGTTTACTACAGGAACAAAGCCAGTGATTTTGGAAGTGCAGTTTAATGTTTTGTTTGAAAAGAGGCAATGATGTAATCTTTGTTATGTTGCTAGGTAATGAATTCCATTTTGTACCTACTGAATTGGTAAAAAGGGAGTCACCAGCAGTGTTATTTGATTTTATAGAGCTAGTCAAGAGTTTACTAGAAGAGCGGAGAGAGTTAAGATTGTTATAGGGATTATGAGTTGTGAGAGTATTGGGGTGTTCTTAGGTTGGTACAGTATTTTATGGGCAATAGTGAGTTGTTGGATTGCAAGATAGTTCTGAAACTCTAGCCAGCCTAGTGGTTTTAAGTTAAGACAGTGATGGGTTCTGTAGGGGTTACCTGTAGCGAAGCGGGCAATGTTATTATAGCAGGTTGCCAATTTGGTAAGGTTGGTTTTCTTGAGGTTGGTAAAGATGGGAGAAGCATAAAGAAGAGTAGAAATAAGATGGGAGTGAGCAATCCTAGTTCTAGTTGATGGTGTAAGAAAAGGTCTAATACGATATAAGGATCCTATTTTTCTATTGACAAGTTTTATGGAGTTGTTAATGTGTTGGTTGAAAGAGAGATTATTGTCAATTGTAATACCTAACAGTTTAGTGGTAGAGTCGGGTGAGATGACAGTGGCATTGTTGGAGGAGATGGTGAAGTTTAAGGGGGAGGTCCTAGAAGTGGGGGTGAAGAGGAGAAGTTTAGTTTTTTTAGCATTTAATAAGAGGAAACGACTGGAGAACCATGTTTCTACGGTATTAAAGATTTTTTGAGTATGAGAGATAAGTTCTGAGGTGGAAGATGCTGAGCAGATGAGTGTAGAATCATCGGCATATTGAATGCAGGTAGCTTGAGGGATTATATTTTGAAGATCATTAATGAAGAGGGAAAAGAGAAGTGGGCCAAGAATAGAGCCTTGTGGAACTCCGATAGAAACAGGCAAAAGAGAAGAAATATGGTTATTCCAAAGAACTGCTTGTTTTCTGTTTGTAAGATAAGAATTAAACCATCTAATGGCTGGGATATCAAAAGATAGGGATTCAAGAGTATTAATTAATAAAGAGTGGGTAACCATGTCGAATGCTTTGGATAGGTCAATGAAAAGGGCAGAAGAGAGTAGGTTGTTGTTACGGTTAAGATTAATAGTGTCTACAAAGGAAAGCAGGGCGGTAGTAGTACTATGATGTGGTCTGAAGCCATGTTGACAGTTAGCTATAATGTTGTTTAGAGAGAGGTGTTGTACAAGCTGATGGTGGATACATTTCTCCATAATTTTGGCCAAAGGAGAGAGGAGAGCAATAGGTCTATAGTTGGAGTAGTCTATAGAGTTTCCACCTTTATGGAGTGGGATAATGTGAGAGACCTTCCAGATATCTGGGATGATTCCTTCTTTGATTGTCCTATTTATGAGAATAGAAATAGGATATGCAATAACCTTGGCAGCCTTTTGTAGAAAAAGTGAAGGGAGCTTGTCAGCAGAGGGGGTACAAGGTTTCAGTTTGAGAAGGAGTCTGTATATGTAAGATGTAGAGATAGGATGTAGAGAGAATTTAATGGAAGAGCTTGTAAGGTTACATGGTGGGTGTGAGTTGTTGGCGTTCAGTTGTTTAGCAAGAGCTTGTATAGTTTCAGTGAAGAAAGAGTTGAAAGCATCTGCAGTTTGTTGAGGGGTATCAGGATCCGCATTAAGTAGGGAAGGTGTTTTAGAACTTCCTGGGGAGAGGAGTCTATTGACTGAAGACCAGAAAAGTTTAGAATTATTAAGATGAGTTTGTTGGAGTTCTAGATAGTGGCCAAGGGTACTAGCTGCTAGTACAAGGGTCTAGGGAACTACTAAAGGGGTGGTGAATACCTCACAACGTGGCTGGGCAAATATATGCCTTCGGGCAGATAGCCCAGTACCAACCTATGAACCTATATATATATATATATATATATATATATATATATATATATATATATATATATATTTTTTTTATAGATATATATATATATATATATATATATATATACATATATATACATATATATATATATATATATATATATATATACATACATACATATAGACATACACACAGCTAGATAAATATGCGTGCGCGCGCAGACACACACACACACACACACACACACACACAAACATATATATATATATATATATATATATATATATATATATATATATATATACATGCACACACACGCATATATGTATGTATAGGTATATATATATATATATATATATATATATATATATATATATATATATATATATATAGCTTTATAGAAATGAATGCATCTATTAAACGGGTTATTGCCAAACACATAGCACCTTATATCCACCACTCAACATGGATTCTGACCTAAACATAGTACAGCAACAGCCCTAATTAGTTTCATTAACACAATCAACCAACTTCACCTCCTCTGTATTCCTTGACCCATCTAAGGCCTTTGATAGAGTTTCCCACAAATATACCAACTCTGAGATTGCACTACAATGAGGAAAAGGGTAGATTTCCTGATCCCCACTGTACCATGATCTGCATTCACTATATATACCTAGTTCGATCTTCTAAATACCAATCTCGTGCATCTGATGTTGTTATCTGATTGATTTTAGTGTCGGTGTTCTGTTAATTCGATGAAGTGAAGTGTGTATGTATATATATATATATATATATACATATATATATGATTTCACTTCAGTATCTCGAAATAATGAAACACCGACGTTCAAAGAACGCTGAAGTGTCAGTATTTCAAAATACTGAAGTGGCATTAAAAAAAATAACAAAAATAAAACTACTGTCTGCAGGAGGGTAAGCCCCCCTGCACCCCCCTTACTTAAATATACCATTCCCATCATTGCATGATAGTGGGGACACGGCAAATCCCCCATTCTGTGCTTCCACATATGGCGTGAAATGGGAGATTTCCCTTTCCTCCACTGTAGTGCGATCTCAGAGTTGGTATATTTAAGTGGGGGTGGGGGTGCTGGGTTGTCTGCATTGTTTATTTTTTTATGGACCTCTTCAGTATTTCGGAATACTGAAACTTTGGTGTTCTGGTCTCGGCCATTAGAACTTCGGTGTTTCAGTATTTCGAGATACTGAAGTGAAACTATATATATATATATATATATATATATATATATATACATATATATATATATATATATATATATATATATATACATATATATATATATATATATATATATATATATATATATATATATATATATATATATAGTATCTGGTTGGCCACCATCCAGCAATGAAACACACCGCACTACCTCAAACCCACCAGGTGTGAGGTAACACCCCTCACCCCCCTTAAATAAATATACCAACTCCAGGATTGCACTACAGTGAGGAAAAGGGCAAATTTCCCCTTTTTGGCCACCTGTTTACTTACCCTGTGAAATTCCTTCAGCATCCTGGTCGTTTGTGAAAGTCAGGTTTTGGTGATGTTGTTTCAGTGATGTTGCCTTCGGTAATGTGGTATTTCACTGTTTTGAAGTATAGCTATATATATATATATATATATATATATATATATATATATATATAGCAAAAGAGAGAATAAAAAAGGGAAGATAATAGAGCCTTGAGGAACTTCTTCGAGCAGAGGCTAAATGTGGTAAGTGTGGGGTTACAGGAGTTAAAATTAATTGTTAAACATCTGTCTGTCTGTCCATAAGAATGAAGGAATGGCATCAGGGCTAATGCTTAGTTCATTTGTGAAGTCTGAGTCAGGAGTAGTACTGGTGAGATATATAAAAATGGATGCATCTAGTATGCCCTTGTCAGTTAACATGAGAATATCATCTGTGAGTGTCCATATGACTGTGGAAATGCTCCTATCTGAGCAGAACCCATGCTATTTACAAGACAGAAGGTGATATTTTGAAATATGATCTTTAAGTTGGAGATAGATGACTTTTTTAAAGACCTTGTATAAGGTTGGGAGAATACAGAGGGTCAATAGTGGAAGCAGTTGGCAATAATGGTTAGCATCTTTGCCTCCCATGCACAAGGTACAAGGTTCGATTCTGACCTCCAGTCAATGCCAATTTGGAGTTTGCATGTTCTCCGTTTGTCTCTATGGGATTCCTCCTACCTCTGAAAAACATGCTTAGTGTTTCCATTTCAAACTCACCAAAGAATGGATCTGTGGGTAGCAGCACAGACTACAGTGGTGCCATATAGGAGGAGGAGTTCTATAGACCAACAGCTTTGGGCTTCTACTGTGGCATGCAGTATCCTGAAGATAGGAGAACACAGATCACAGACTGCAAGCTGTGACAGGGCTAGCCACTCAATGGTGTAAAATATGGTGATTTGGTTGTGTTAACTAATGTCACCAAATGGGCATGGGTGTTTGCAGTTGATAAGTGGGTTGAGGACCCAGCATACTCTGACCTACCTCAGGGATACATGATACTGATGAGAAGGGTGTATGTGTCCCTGTTGGCAGGTGTGTGCTTGAAATAAAGTCAAGCAGCCCTGGGTAAATAAGCTACTGGCCAGCCGGTGTCCATTTGATCAGCTAGGGTTACCTGAGATAGTTCTGTTGACCGAAAGCTGGATGTAAAACCAGTCAACCTGCCAAACATGAACTAAGAATTGCTACATTTAATGTAGATTCACTGACAAGATGGAGCTTGGAAGTAGATGATATTATGGTAAGGAGGAGGCTGCACAGCCTATGTATCCAGGAGACAGTATGGAAGGGCAGTGCAGCAAAGCCACTTGGCTTAGGATCCAGAGTCTGCTACTCAGGAAGAGAACAATCTAGAAATGGGGTGGGAATTGTTGTGAGGGAAAGGCTTCAGAAGGGATTGAGGGATGTTCTCAGAATTAGTGACAGACTAATAGTAATCTGACTTCAGCATAATAATAGGGCAGTATTTATAATCTCAGCCTCTGCCCAACAGCAGGGCTGTGATGGTGGGGAAAAGAGTGCATTCAGACTGCACTTGCAGGACCTACTAAATAAACCAGGACAACATGAACTGGTGTTGATAATGAGCGACTCAAATGCACATATCAGAATTGACAGAACCGAATATAAGGACTGCCTAGGTCTACATGGGTGGGGCAACAAATAAAGAAGGAGAAACCATTCTAGACTTCTGTCTGACAAAGGGCTTGATAGTACATAACAAATGGTTTGTAAAGAATGACAGCCACAAGATTACATACAAGAGTGGTCAACATGCAACTCAGGTTGACTTTCTCCTCGTAAGGTAAGGGCAACGGGGTAAACTGAGTGACTGCAAGGTCCGCCCCAATGAAAGAGTCAGACTACAGCATAAACCACTGGTTGTCACAGTTAGCTGCAAGCAGTGGCTGGACAAGGCTCTAAGGTTAACAGAGATCAGGCTGAAGACCTGGAAGTTGACTGGAGAGAAAGCACAATAGTTCAAGGAATTACTCAGGGCTCTAGCACCTCAAAAAGAAGAGGACATAGGTAGAGTTGAAGAAGAAGAAGAAGAGCAGCAGGGCCTTAAAACAGCATTTGTGAGGACTACAGAACAGATATGTGGCCGAGCCAGGCATGGAAATAAGGTACATAAATAAAGCTGGTGGTGAAATGCAAGAAGTCCAGGAAGTCATCAAAAGAAAGGAGTGCAGGAAAAAGTGGGAGATAGAAAAGATGGACCCGGCTAGGAAGGAAGGAATACAGGTTGGCTAGCAAAGAGGCTAAGATAGGAGTTGCAATAGCAAAGAACAAGGCATCAAAGGCACTCTACCAGCTTTTGGAAAGTGACTCAGTAGATAGGTGCAAGGCAAAGACAGAAAAAGATAAAGAAGATAGTCAGACACCTTTCAGAAGGGATGTCAGCAACAACCTGCTCATACATCCACAGGACATCAAAGGTAGATGGAAAGAGTACTTCCAGCAGCTTGTTAATGAAGAAAACCTCACAAAAGCTGTACAATGAAAGAAGAGGAGAAGCCCACCATAGAAGAAATAGGAACAGCAGTAAGAAAAATTAAGTCATGGAAAGCAGGAGGCTAAGATAAGATCGCAGCAGATATGATAAAGATGCTGGGTGAGATAAGACAGAATTGGCTCCCGAGGGTACTCATAGCAGTGTGGAGAGAAAGGTGTAATCCTGATGACTGGAAAATAAGCATACTAATACCAGTGTTCAAGAATAAAGTGGACATTCACAACTGCAGGAAGTACAGTGATATCAAACTCCTGTCACATAGCTTGACAGTTATGGACAGCATGATTGATAAACTAATATGCAAAGTAATAGAAAGTAAGATGGGAGATGAGCAGTTTGGATCCAGATCAGTATGCAGCACAACTGACCTGATGTTTGCAGACAGACAGATAGTTGAGAAGAAGCTAGAGGTAAGTAAAGAGTCCAAATGGCCAATCCTAGACTTGGAGAAAGCATATGATAGGGTCCCAAGAAAGCTGATTTGGGCAGTCCTGCGGTGGTTCCAAGTCCCAGTAAACACTAGTAGAATTAGTGCAAGCTATGTACAAGGACCCAATGACTCAAGTATGAGCGGTGTTCGGTCTAACAGAGTGGTTCCCAGTGGGAGTGGGTATGCACCAGAGTTCAGCTGTGAGCCCACTGCTGTTCATACTGGTGGCTGACTACAGTAGCAAAGTAGTAGTACAGGGGGGAAACGGATCAACAAAACTGCTGTATGCAGACAATGTGGCACTACTGATAGACAGTAAGAACTTCAGCAAAGGATAGGGGAATGGAATGCAAAACTGAAGGCACATGAGATGAAACTGAGTACAAATAAGATAGTTGTAATGGTAACAAATGGGAGAATCAGAAGAAGCTGAGAATTGAGATAGAAGGGAAAACAGTGGAACAGGTTAACAGCTTCAAGTATCTGGGAGGGGAGGTTGAAGGAAAGAGGTTTGAATGATGAGGAAAAAAACAGTATCAGAGGGTTTGCAGCCAACTGGCACAGACTGACAGGTGAAGTATATGACAAAAGAATGCCGAAGAAGCTGAATAGTAAGGTCCACAAAACAGTGGTGCAACCAGTACTACTGTATGGTACAGAAACCTGGGCAGTAAAGGCTAGCAGTTAAGGAAGCTAGAGGTGATTGAGGTGAAGTGCCTGAGACAGGTGGTAAGATGCACACTGTGGGACAGATAAAAAAATTGAGAAAATAAGAGCAGAAGCTGAAGTAGCTGCAAATACAAAGAAGATCAAAGAGAACAGATTATGGTGGTTCGGGCACATGGGCAGAAATGTAGAAGACAATCTGGTGAAGATTTGGGTCAGATAGGAGGAAGGCAAGAAGAAATGAGGATTCCCCAGTAAAGATGGATGGCTTTTGGGAGACAAGAGCTGTGACGATCAGGCATGAGTTTCGAAGAAGGCAGGAGAGTGTCATTGAACAGACAGAGATGGTGACAATTGACACTGTGACGGTAGGAGGTACTGCCAGCCATGCCAGGAAAAGTAGGGCAGTGGATGTGTAACATATGCCAGCACAGCTAGCTGGAATTTTGTAAAGGATTATATGTCATTTGTATATCAAACTGATTTGTACAGATGCTTGTGTTGAAAAATGTATTTGTTAAGCTGCTTGTGTTAAAATGTGCCAACAGTGTGCCCTGCTGGAAGAAAAGAAATGTGCAGCATTATTATAACTGAATTAAATGTATATGTTTTAACAGAGAATACTGGAAGAAAAAAGTTAATCTCAGTCCAGCCAATTTTAAAATATAACTGAAATTAAATTACTTTATGGGTTAAGCCATAAAGATGTTATCCCACAGTTTTGAATGGAGCCAAAGACACAGTGGGTCGGATTCACGAAACCTCCGTGTAAGACTTAATATGTCTTACTCAGAGGCTGCAGTTGAACGGTATGACGTCAGCATGCCATGCATATTCATGAGGGCATGCTGAATCATACCCAAGTCTAACACGGTCCGTGTAGGAAAGTAGGGGCGTGTCCAATTGCCGAGTACAGCAAAGGGACACGCCCCCAGAAGAGTCAGAGTCCTGAAAGTAAACACCCACGAGCGAGTCCGCTGAAATGTCAAGGAACACAACACCACACATCCCCACAGACTAAACCCTACTGAAAATATGTAAAATGTAAAAATAGCAGTTTCCTTTTTTATAACTTCCAAAATGTTTGCCCGCATTTGCACTCGTTTGCGCGGGTATGCCCTTCGCTCAACCACAGTTAGCAGATATGACATTGAAAAGCATATAAGATCTACATATGCTAATTAAGCAAAGTAGCAACAGCGTAGCGGTACAGATGTCGCCCAAAGAATAGGTAGTCACGGTTCGAGCCTCACAACATCCCCCTCCATTTTTCTTTAAATAAGTATGAAACAATTTCCCGATATATATAAATTTAATTTAAGTAAAATGCAATGAAATGGCCCATGTATTTCTGAACAAAACCTAATTATGTAGATATAAAAAGGATCATAATTGCCCGTAGCTGAGCAGCGCTTTAACAAGCTCAAGTATGAGTGCCCGTAGCTGAGCAGCGCTTTAACAAGCTTAATATGACTGCCCGTAGCTGAGCAGCACTTTAACAAGCTCAATATGAGTGCCCGTAGCTGGGCAGTGCTTTAACAAGCTCAATATGAGTGCCCGTAGCTGGGCAGCACTTTAACAAGCTCAATATGAGTGCCCATAGCTGGGCAGCGCTTTAACAAGCTCATTATGAGTGCCCGTAGCTGGGCAGCGCTTTACCCAGCTTAATATGAGTGCTTATGGCTAAATAACGCATTACCCAGCGTGAGCCATTTGCACGGAGCTGCGCAGCGCGCCAACCAGCTTACCGTCGGGCAACGTTGGGCAAGCTGTAGCAAAGTCGCCTTTACACAGACACACCTACTAGCCTGTCTAGACAGTAGTAAAATAAAAAAGCAATGGCAAGGATCGAACCCGGGATACTGTGCACCATAATCAAAGTACTGAACCACTAAGCCATGACAGTTGTACTGAGAAATACAGTATTACCATACATATAGGAATGAATGAAAATATAACCATGACAAAGCAGGTTTGCTGTAAGCAGAGAAATATCCAAAATGGCCAATCACAGATAAGTGCGGGAAAACCGGCATATATAAGCCCCATAGGTGGGAATACACACCATAACTGATTGTGGTACCCATTTGCAGTCAGGATGGCAGGTGCAGGAGAGGGAAATCGCTTTAGAGCACAAAGGTGGGGTGTTGAGGAGTCAAAATATATGGTTTGGCTCCTAGTCCATGATCATGAAGTGCAACTCATGCAGGGCCAGGTTCAATGGGGAGCGTATAAGGCAGAGGAGTGGAACTGGTGGGCACATGATCTCACCAGTGCCACAGGCATTCTGAGGACTGGTGAACAGGTCCGTCACCACCATGCGGACCTGAAGCAACAAAAGGAAGACCAACTGAACCGATGGATCCAGGAAGCCCGCCAAATGCCCAATGCCCCACTACTGAGTAAGTATCCAAGTAATTAAGTATGTAAGAAATGCTATCCTAGCCTATAGTATGGATAGGTATGTTACAATATTCCTTCATTTATATTACAGCTGCAGATGTTTGTTCCGCGAATCGGCAAGCCTATGCTGATAGGCTGTCGAGGTTGCGCCACCAGGCAGGTTAGTAATTATTCTGCTGGTATTGTTATAGAATATAAGTGGGACAGCTTGTAAAAGAGTTCAGTGTTGTAACCCAGTAATAAAGGTCAAATAAGCCTACAAGAAAGATTCTGCTAGTATTGTAAGATTAGATAAGTGATGCAGCCTGGAAAAGAGTATTGCAATCCAGTAATAAAGATTAAACAAGTCTCAAATAGAGTTTCCACCTGTATTGTAATATCAGATAACTGCTTCAGCCTGAAAATGAGTGTTGTAATCAATCAACAAAGGAAAGACAACTGTCAAATACACCCTTGTAAATTCTGCCATATGAAATAAGTGAGTCAACTGGAAAGGATTGTTGTAACCCAGTAATAAATGTTAATAAAGCCTAGAATTAAGTACTATCCTGAAATGTAAATATAAAATAAGTGAGAGAGTGTGAGAAAGAGAGTTTGAAGCTACCAAGAAATCTGTAATAAGTCTGGAATAAAGGTATATTGCATTCACTACATAATGAAATGAATGAGACAGCCACAATCAAAGAGTGAAATGTCTTTAATAAAGCACAGAACCTTGACTGTGTCCATCCCACAATTTGGATATGTTGCTGTACCCTTGCATTATGGAGATAGTATGGTTGTATGAAATGCTGAACATCCACAGTTGTCTAGACCCATATAAATTAAATGTAGCAGGATGCTTTACCTGAACACAGCCAGATATGAACATATATGAATAAAAATGGAATGTATATTAATGTAGCAGTAACATCCCCATCACCAACATTCCTAAGGTTACATACAGGAAACTGTACTAATACATGTAGGGGATATATATCTGCATCTACTAGGAATGTACAGTATATGTATAGGTAGTTTACATTGTTAATGTAATATTTCTCCACCCTACCCTATTTTCACAAATTATGCCATTCCACACCAAACTGGGTATGTGTATTCACAATTAATTCCCATGGACATTTGTCCTGCTGGTTTATACATATCTGCATGTACGTTGATGCATGTGCCCTGTTCACATATCCAAACCTGATGGCCTGTTGCCACCAATCAACACTGCATGCTGTTGGAATGTCCACTGTTGTTCTAAATATGCATGTGTTATGCTTGCTGCTCAATGTTCGGAATTCATGTGTGTTTGGTTAATGGGAATACTGATGAATGCTGTTACAACTAATTTTGAATGGTGTTGTTTGTTACTAACCCAAAATACCATAAAATACTGCTAAACATAGGACAACAGGGAAGGCGGGTTCCAGCGGACCCACCTCTCCCACCTCAGCTGGCGAGTGCACCTGGCACCAGTGCCCAGGCTGGGACCTCCTCCTGCGGTGGCCCTGTGCCACCTTTGGGTGGAAGCACTGCAGGGGATGGGGCTCATCCCCCCTCTGCAAGTGTGGCCAGAGGAGAGCCTCCACTCACCCTCCATAGGGTCCGGTCTGTGGTGCGTAATGAGATCAGGCGTTCTGTGACTGATCCACTACGCCAGCTTGAGGCGAGTGTGGCGCAACTCATGGGT
Organism: Protopterus annectens; assembly: GCF_019279795.1. Lineage (NCBI taxonomy): Eukaryota > Metazoa > Chordata > Ceratodontiformes > Protopteridae > Protopterus > Protopterus annectens. Next base: position 679,030,575 of record NC_056745.1, on the reverse strand, counting down.
GTGCCTGCCCGTCCTATCCAGCCCCCAGGACAGCCCCAGCCTGGGCTGTGAAGGCGCAGTGGTAACTGCCCATGGGTGGGGATCTCAGTTCCACTGTTGCCATCTGTGGGCTCATGGGCTTGCGATATCCAAACATCCATCCCCGTCAATTCTGTTTACCCCCACATGTGTCATACTCCGCCCCTGTATGCATCATGTTTGTCTTCTCTGTTAACCTCCCCAACCTACCTCCCCAAATATACTTACTTCCTGTACCTCACATTCCACTCTCAGTTGAAAAAAAAATAAAAAAAGGGCACTCTGTTCTCACAAAAAAATGACGCCCCATACATAGCTGCCCATTTTGCATACATGTTTGCTGGACATGTAAACTAATAATTACAATTGGCTGTACAACATATTTTGTTGTCCTCACCCCTCTCTCAGGGGTGGAAGGCGTCAAATCTCACTCTAAATTTCTAACATATGCAAAGCTGTTGCTGGTAAAGAATTGGGCAGCTATAGGTCTTCCCTACATCCTTCCTGCACATCCCGAGCTTGTTTTCCTACTGTCCTACCCTCTTTGTGCCCCCTTTTTCACCACTTTCCTATTTCCCCATTTTCTTTTCTTTAAAAGAAAATAGCGTGGGTGTTAGCGGGAGTAAGCACTTTTAAGCAGTAGTCAGCGGGTGTGCGCTTAGCTAAGCATAGATAAGCATAGTTAAGCATCGCGCAACCTCAAGCAAACCCACTTCCAACTGCTTAAAAGTGCCTTAGTCACTCTGTATGACAAGATCTGTAGTCTGCTCATCAGCAAAATAAAATACCCCTGTCAGTCTCGAACCCAGGACCTTGGAAACACTAGACTGCATGAATTACAACCCAGCCACAGCAGATATACAAGAACTTGGTGCTGAAAGAAATATATCATGAAATACAAGGAGTGAATGTAAAGGGAAAATAGGAAGGCCATTACACAAAGCTTGTTCTGTGTATCTTTACTGGCAATTCTTGTGGAATTGCATTACATTAGTGTGATAAGAGAAACAGCCATGCTAGTAGGTAATAATGTTACAGTAGCACCTTACAAACCCCACACAGTATCAGAGCAGGATAAACACCGCCATATTTGAATAGGTAAGAGGCCAGACCTCCCAACTGTGACTGATTGACAGGGATGTCCCTGATTTGCAAACAAATGTTACCTGTGCCCCACTGACTCCCTGTGAAATGTACTGACAGTAGGCAGAAAGGTGGGGAATCCCACATAATGGTAACTGTCAATAAGTTACAGTAGGCACTACTTGCATGTCAGAAATGGTGTAGTAATACATATGCTCAAAATACCCCACAGTCACAACTGCAGAATATCTGAAATATATCACGGGTGTATCCCACTGATATGTACCTTTCCCTGAGGCTAGTCAAATATCTACCTGAGAGTATCTTAGGCCTGGAAGTGTCAGAAACACACAGGCATATCAGCCTGTCTGCTGTTAAACACTCTGCAAATAGCTGTAGAATTACTTCCACAAGCATGCCCATATGTAGGAGTACAACACAGAAATATCAAAGGATGTAGCCATCTAACATACTAATGACAGTATAGCAGTTCACAAGCACTGCATGTGCCTGATATTCATAATTATTAGTACAATATACTTAGTTGTCCTCACCCCTCTCTCAGGGGTGGAAGGTTTCAAATGTCACAGCAAATGTCAAACATATGTACAGCTATTGCAGTTAAAGAAATGTGCAGCTATGGACCTTCCCTACACCCAGCCTGCGCATCCCTAGCTGGTGTCCCCACTGACTTCCTGCTTCCCGCTTACAACTGTTTAAAAGTGCCTTATTCACTCTGTATGACAAGGCCCCAGTACTGCTCAGCAGCAAAATAAAATACCTTTGTAAGTGTCAAACCCCAGATCTTGGGCTCACCAGACTGCATGAAGTACCACCAAACCACAGCAAACATATAAGAACTTAGTGCTGAAAGAAATATATCATGCATTACAAGGAGTGAATGTAAATGGAAAATAGGAAAGCCATAGCAACACATTCCAGTAAAGACAAATATCAGGCATTCAAGGATTGAATGTAAAGGGAAAATAGAAAAGCCATAGCAACACATTGCAAGAACCACTGTTGTATGCCAGTTAATCCACAAATCCCACAGGAAAGTACATACTCCCATGTAAACAGTGTTAGCATTAACATACAAACTGAGAAGAGTGCACTGAAAGAAGCAACAGTCAGGTTTCAGTACAACATGCATTTCAGTGGCTACAACACAGCCTCAGATATGAGAGATATACCAACCTTCTGACTGACACAACAGTGTCCACAGTAAATCAGCATGGTCCCCACCTTGCAAAACTGAAAGGCCTACGCCTACCTAACCTATCATTTTATAGCAGTGTCCTGAAATCACAGTGAGAACTGCAATTACCACACAGCAGGCTGCATGCAATTACTAAATGCTGGCCACCAATTGGTGCAGAGGCCATAACATGACCATGTGCAGATACCTACAAAAGCAGCCTGTACTGCCAGTCCACACATGCAATAATATCATTGCAGCAACTGGAGGGAGGGAGAGAGAGAGAGAGATAGATATAGATAGGGACAGAGACCACAAAAAAAAAAAGCCAACAAGCCAGCCAGCAAGCCAAAAGAAAAAAGCTGTCAGAGACAAAGGTAATGTAAACTACATAATATAATAATCTACATACTGTGAACCCACCATATGTGTTAGCAGTCTGTATCTATATGTATATGCAGATGTGCATAGGGCAAGGGACATACTGCAACTGTTAGTGAAGGCTGGACATACATGTGTAGTTGAAGGTTGCTATGTGCACATATCAATATAGGTTGTAGTGTGTGGCATTGAAAACAGCATGCAGTGCAGGTATATGTCATGTGGTGGTGAACTTCTGTGGGACTGAGCCAGTAAGGCCTGCTACAGCTATACGGCCTGAGGACAGCATAATGCATTCTGCACAACACTGTGCAATATCATTACAGAATGGTATGTCTCACAACTGTTTCAGAAGTGATATTCAAACCATGAAAGGTGGGCAGTCTATGTGCCTACATGTGCATGTATATGTACAACAATGAATGTTTAGAAGTATGTGTGTGTGTGTGTGTGTATGTATATATATATATATATATATATATATATATATATACATATAATCTAAAGATATATATATATATATATATATATATATATATATATACATATACATAGATAGAGAGGTATGTATAGATAGATAGAATATGTATATACATATAGATATAATAGATACATACATATATAGATAGAATATGTATATACATATAGATATAATAGATACATACATATATATATATATGTAGATACATACATATATACAGATAGATATGAAAGTATATATATATATATATATATATATATATATATATAGATATATATATATATATATATATATATATAGAGCGTGTGTGTGTGTGTGTATATATATATATATATATATATATATGTAGATATGTATATATATAGATATATATATATATATATATATATGTATATATATATATATATAGATATGTATATATATATATATATATATATATGTGTGTATATATATATATATATATATATATATATATATATATATATATATATATATATATATATAAAGAGAGAGGGACATGGGACAGATGTACTGCAACAGGTGCCTGGTGACCAAGGCATGGACTGAACACCAGTGTTGATACTGCTGTACCATACCCCATTCCAAAACATATTACCCACTAACTACCACATAGGTGGTTGCCTGCCTACCACTGGAGGTGTCAGAAGGGAACATGGGACACAGGTGTAAAATAGCCTCCCCTTTGATATCCACAGTGGCACACTAGTCTTGTAATCCCTGTACATGGTACGTGTCATCACAAAAGGTGTGTCAGCTAGGGAAATGTAAGACAGTGTGCCCCTCTACACCTCAAAATGTCCTATGCAGTATGTACCTCCCATGAGAACTACAGCAAGTGGAAAGGCCACAGACATACCTAACAAAGACTGATAATGCCCTCAAACACATTCCCTATGCAGACTGACTCAAAAAACCACAGCTCAAGTGCCTTGCATACTTCCTACACAGAGATTACTACTGCTGGACATACAGAGTTATGTCACACCCATACCAGTCGGCCAACCACCATGGCAACATCTCACAATCCATCCAGCCTACATGACCTAGGGCCCTAATCCTTGTCACCACAATAAACAGCACATGCTGGAGGTACAGGTTTCTATACACACATATGCCATACCCTAGACTAAACCACCCAGCATTAACAAACAAGGCTCCTTATTAGTAGATGTCATACATACCCTTGATGAATGTTATGGAGATAGGTAATATGCCCTGTGAGTCACCTCTGTGTAACCATTTCACATGAGCAAGTAAAATCACGTTACATGTGTCCCAAAGGGCAGGGTAGCATATGACTAGGCTGCCCTAGGCCCAGGGCCAATAGTATAGTACCTACCTATGACACAATGCACACACACATGTACTCAGTGCAATACCAGCTATGTGAGGTTAAATGAGTGTGACACTGACTATGTGCAAGGTCTGTAAAGGTGTGATAGCTTAGCATGAGTTTGTGTCTGTCATGGTAGTTTGTGTCATAGGTGTGAGGCCAGAGAAAGATGTGTCAGTTATTGGGATGCAAACATAGTAGATTGGCATATGTTGTGCTGTAGTTCCCTGTGTAGGACTGCAGTATCCCATCATAGGCAGAAGCAATACATGTATGCTCAGTAAGTGGTACAGCTGTTGAATCCAGCTCACATATGAACTGTTGTACTACCTGAAGTTGTAGGCCTAAACACTACAGTATGGTGTATGTTCACATTCCCTGGTAACACTGCCTGGTGTGTTTCCTGTAGTCTGCACAGATTACATACCTCATGCATAGGTATCTGTAAGTAGGGGCACACAGTACTATAAGGTACACAGTTAATGCTCATTTGTGTCGTCATACATTTGTGTGTTGTATGTATGTGTAATGTGTGTGTAATGATGCCTGTACCATGCCTGCAATCACATGTGTGTTACAGGGTGTGTGTGTGTACCTGGCAGCATGTATACTCTGTGACAGCAGTATGCTGGCTATATTAACAACTGTGCACATATGTCAGGTAGGGGTATGGCATCAAAGACTAGGGTGGATTACCGTTTAAACTGTAAATGTGCATTGCATTCATTGCATGGGATGACAATATACTTCATCCATTAGCTTGATACATACCCCCAGTGTGAGGTTGTGCATTGTATCCCAAACAGTGTGCCAAGTGCTGGTGTATACTAGTTTGTTGTATGGAGTGTGGCAGGCACTGTCAGACAGTTGTGTGCTGAGCACTGATATGTTGTATCGAACATGTGTATCCCCTGATAGACAGACAGATGCTATATATGGCAGTTAAGTGATATCAGTACATTAGAATATTAAGTGTGCCACATGACTTGCTCACATATTTTTCTTTTCCTTCCAGGGTGATGGTGCATCAGCGTAACCCACCTTATACAGCAGCAGAGGATCAGGAGATCCACCAGAGCCTGGTGCAGAATTTCTCTGTGCTGTTTTCCAGGACCAGCCAGAACCAGCATGAGAGGGCTGCACTGTGGCAAGATCTTGTCCTTCGGGTAAATGACATAGGCATGCATAACCAGACATATGAGCAAGTACGCCATCACTGCAGTGATTTAATTAGACATGTCCGGCAGCATGCATCTGATATCCACAGACAACAGCTTGCCACAGGTGGTGGGGTACCTATCCACCCACCCCCTCACCAGTGTGGAGGAGCACCTCCTAAGTGTTGTGGCTCCAGGCCAACAACAACAACAACATCCACAAACATGTGTCATCATGGAGGCTGGAGCCACCCAGCATGTTGAAATGGAGTGTGCAGGTAACATGCCATATCTGTAGTTGACTGTTGTCTGTACTGGTAGTTTATCCATGTGTAAGATATGTACTGTGTGTGTAGCTGTTAACCTGCCTATTCTTCTGCAAGATTGATATTCTGAGCATAATCTGTACACCTGTGAAAACCACCCGTTGTACTACTGTACTTTATCATACTCACAGTATCAATGGCACAGTTGTGGCCACTGGCAATCACTGTCATATTTTTTCAGGTCCCTCTGGAGTGACAGCAAGGCAGCCAATCCATGCTGGTGAGTGTGTAATAACAATACTATTGCTAATGACATGTGCATGTCATATGGAGGTGTAGTGTGTGCACATGTAACACCTATGCATAATGCATGCTGTGCATGTTTGCTGTGAGACTATGCATATCCCATTATTCTCAGTAGCTGCCTCACTCACATGCAATACACAGAGCATGACACACATGTGTGGCAACACAGTACTGGACATTGTATAGGCATACCTGATACACATGTACACAACACACACATGTTTGGCATAGACACTACACCTTAGCCCGCTACACATGTCCAATTATGACACCTGCTGTATGGCCACCTTTCAGTATCCCACTTATCCTCTATGCAGTACACATAATATACCTGAGGGGTAGAGGCCTACGATGTCTTTGTGCAACAGTCTTGAACAAATAATACATTCATGTTAGGCAATGCTCACTATTGGGCACCTTACACACCCATGTAACAAGTGGCTGTGTAATTGTGGATGTAGTCATGTTACTGCACTTCAGGTACAGCATGCTAGCTGCCTGTCTGGCGCACATTATTATTGTTGACTGACCACAAGAAGCATGTTGATCATGGCTCACGTTACAACACCACATCCAGTTCCACTGACCACAAAAGTACACATAGCAGTTATTGCGTAGCACCGTCATGTGTTTTGTGTGTGTGTGTGTGTGTGTGTGTGTGTGTGTGTGTGTGTGTGTGTGTGTGTGTGTGTGTGTGTGTGTGCAAATATATGCACCCACAGCTTGTAACACTTGCACAACATTGTTATGTCCTTGTAAACATTGTGTCCCAGGGTGGAGACAATCACTGAACAACTAAACACAACCATCAAGTACACGTATACTGTTATTAACAAGGGCTGTCTACACTTGCACTGCATGTTCTTGTGCAACACATAATCTGCATGCTGACACATGTGCAGTGATGTTTTTCCTTGTGATACTGTCACCCACCCTCAAACAGTATTGTGTATGTGTTGGATTGCAGGTGTGTCTGTGTTTGTATCTACTATACTGAGGAGTGTGCCTGTGTGCCTGTGTGCTTGTGTGCCTGTGTGCTTGAGGGCATGTGTGCATGTGCGCCTGTGTGCCTGAGTGCCTGTGTGCGTGTGCACCTGTGCGCCTGTGCGCATGTGTGCATGTGTGCTAACATCGTGTACACATTTGTAAACTGTGTTTCCTATCTTCCTCTTTTTTTTTTTTTTTTTTTTCCTATCCTTCCTTCCCCCTCCCCCCCTCCCCCCCTTCCCCCTTCTTTCCCTTTCTATATATCCTATTCTTCTTTTCTCCCTTCTTCCCCCTTTTTTCTGTTTTCTTTTCTTTTTTCCTCTTCTTTTGGTCAACCAAGGTTGGCTTTGTTTGAATTTTACAGTTTACATATAGTGCATATGGAATGAATTAATTAGCTTATGACATTGTTTTTATTTTGATCTCTAGTTGTATCGGAGTTTTTAATAAAACTATGCTTGTCTTGAGACAAAGTTTTTAAAAACTGAAAAACTGAAAGTAATGATATTGTTTATATATAAATATATATATTATTCTTGATAGAGGTGATGTAATTTGGAACAAGCATGTATCTCTATATTGCTTTAAATGGAGATGTTTCTTGCTAAGTACATTGGTTTGCTTAATTGTTCAATTGATTTGTTAATTGGGCTTTATTCAATGTATATAAGGGTAAGGACCAGCCCTGTTTAATGTAACCTGATGAAGCGCACTAGTAAGTGCGTGAAAGCGCTTGTTCTTCTCTTGAATTAAATACATTATTTGTTTGATTTTATGTCGTGGTGGTTCCAGTGATTCATCAGCTATTATCGTGTACACATTTGTAAACTGTGTTTCCTATCTTCCTCTCACAGGTTCTGATGTCACTCTGGTGGAGTGCAGCAGGGAACCTAAAGCCACTGCTGGGGATAGTGATAATGATGATACATGTGTAATGGCACAGGGAGTTGTGACAGGGTCTGTCGTTGGTCAGCCAATTGACACTACACAGCAGTCAACCCCATCAATGCGCACAGTCATCCTGCCGATACATCCATTGTCACCAATGTCCTTAGCTGAGGGAGAGCATATAGTGGGCATTGACCAGGGTAGTGTGGTATCATTGGCACATGCATCCCCTCACAGCAGCCATGGCCAGATTCCTGACATGGTACCACACAGGCAGATGTCCAGGGATTCTCGTGGGAGCATCCATGGTCGTACTGCCCCTGTCAGACATGCCCACAGAGGTCTTTCAACCTCAGCTATGTTCCGGGCTGTAATGCAGGCACAGGCACGTATGGAACGGTACACCAGACCGGGTCTGAGGGAGCTTAGAGCACATCACACCGCTATGAATGACACTATGCATGACGTTGCGGCTGCCAGCCATAATATCAGCGAGGTCATTGATAGACGTTGGGGGGACACATTAGATCTCTTCCACAACTACATGTCCAGGAGCCAGGACAGTGCAGGACAGTTGAGGCGTCGACGTGGACGTATGCCAGCAACATCAGCAGCTGGCTGTCATTGCAGACGACAACAAACCCGCAGCCGCTCCCATAGTGCTAGTACCAGTCCCAGCAATGCTGGGTCTGTGCTGTCATTACACCGTCCTAGAAGACCACATGCATGTGGCTCTGGACAGTCCCAGCAGGGACATGTGTCCAGTCAACAACCCACTGCTTCTGATGACAGTACCCAGTCTGGCTTAGTACCTGATACTGTCCGTAGCACCCCTGCCAGGCACAGGTACAGTGTCCATAGCCAGAGACAGTGATCTGTATGACCTGGCAGGTACAGTCTGTGGCTGTCCACAAACACCTGTATATGGTAGCCACGTGGTGGAACTTTGTGCAAGCATACACACACATAATGCTAACACCTAGGGCTAACACATACACACAAACATCGCATCAACATTGCCCCATGTTGTACTGCTGTCCCTCACTAACACACACACACATACATGTCGATTGGATGTGTCAATGGCAGACTCTGGCAAACCAAGTACACACCCTGTGCATATGATGAAACTGTGCCACCTCCTGCCATCTGTAACATTAATGCAGGAACAGGATAGCATGGTGCTGATGCACAGGGTGACTACATAGCACTGTAGTAATAATATCATGTTGTTAACAGTACAGTGTAATGATATTGTTGTGGGTATATTCGAGTATGCATGATGAATTAACTATGATTGTCATTGTAGTTTTGTATACACCAGTGTTAATTCCCAAAGTGTATTGTCTGCATATGTGCCACATGGCTGTTGTGTGTACCTGTGCCTGCATGTGTTGGGGTGTGGACAGTACATGTGTGATGTTTGCAGCACACAGTTACAGGTGTACATTTGAAACATGGTTAGCATGGAACATGACATGGTTTGACAGTATGCTGTGGGTGATACGGTTTCCATATGTCAATGGTCTGCATTCTGTTACTATACGCAGCCTACATAGCCTGACATTCCGTGGTCATTACATGGTGTCTCCTCAACTGATACACAGATGTAGGAACCTGGTGTCAGTGATATCCCTGAAGTACTACACTATACCAGTAGCCATTCTTACTGAGCCCCACACATCCCTGGGAACAATACTCTTTGGCATATAGCAGTCTCACGTACATGTCAACACATTACAGATATGTTCATTCACGACTGCAAATGCATACAGTGGCCTACAATGCATTCTACACATGACACACCTAACCACCACAAGGGTATCATACAGACAGATACCTGTTGTCCAAGCCATGCTGTATTGCTGTAATGCAACTGTAGCATTGTCATCGGCATGTAGTTAACATAGTATTCCAACAGTACCATGTAGGTGGTAGCACCCATCATGTAGAATGGGTAATGGTGTGTACATGTTATCTTGTCTATCCTGTGATATTCACATTTCCAAAGGTATTCTGCAGTCCTGCGGTGTATCACCTAAGCAAGACGGTGTCTGTATGCATATCAGCAACAGTTGCCACACCTACACTGGATGTCCATCACTCACAGACTTTGCTGTGTTTTAACATGTCTGACATATACTCCAGACATGAACCTAGGGCACAGATCACTGCAGTAGCCTGCATTGTCACCAACATACATGTATGGCCTAAGGTCTGGTAAGCTGCGGCAAATGCTGGCAAAGGTAACAACTGTAATCATATGAGGCAGGCTTCACACATAGGAACTTTTAAAGGTCACAGATACATATCTGTATGTGGCACACACATACCTGATGTGTGCATTGAAATTACGGTTATAATAATATGTCATACAATAATAAAAGCAATATAATAATATGTTATACAATAATAAAAGCAAAACACACAACAGACTGACAAACTGTGTGACAAACACGCACATGTCATTTATAGGATTCAAACCCCTACCTAACTATGTTATGATACTTGAGAGAGACGCATTAGCGCAGCACACTATTCGCATTACTGGATGATTTCCCTTCTCCTGCTGTATTTATAGGGTGCTGACATCATCAGTCTTTCCAAAGAGGAATGTACATCGTTTACTATCCCTCAGTATGGGGGATAACAATATCTGTGCATTAACAGACGCCTAGTTCAGGGTCACATATGCACACTGGCACTGCCAGGTTATGTTCTATACCATGCTTCGTGACCACAGGACTTGTAACATTCAACACAAGTAGGGGGGTGTATCCATATACATCACAGATACACACACCTCTGGGTTGGTACCACTGCACTAAGCATGACAGGCCATACATATACAACTACCATTGTGCAAAACTGCCTTTTGGTTTGGTGTGTAGTTCAGACCACCCCCCCCCCCCATACCCAGGAACCGCACCTGGCTTTCCTGGGAACAGTGTATGATATGAAGGTCTTCACACACACCATTATAGTGGCTGACTTCAGGTACACAAATATTGACTGGGGATACTACTCAGGCAAGGGCACCTGCAGGCAGGTGCAAGGGGGTGCACTTGCACCCCCCTGGATTTGGCTGGACCGGAGACTTCATTTTCTTTTAATTAAAAAAAAATGTTTTTTTTTTCTTTATGTCAAGTCGCAAAGACGGAACAGGTGTTTGCGACCTGAATTCGTCTTCTCCGTCTGTACGACTGTTGGCTTACGTCTTTAGCTTCCGCCTCCACCCAGCGCACGGAATTTGAAATCCAGAAGCTGTTGGGACGAGCGTACAAGTGAAAGGTAAGTGTGTGCGTGTGTGTTTTTAAGTGTTTGAGAGGTGTGTGCAAGTAAAACATAGGTAGTTAGGGTCGGGGATGTGTGGACAGCCATCCATCGCAATCATGCCATAGCAGCATTCATTTTTATGCTTCCCAAGATTGCCTCCAGACTCCAGAAGTCATTAACATCTGCTAGTTAAAGTTGCAAACGTTATTTCAATAATATGTTGTCCTATAGATGTGATACCCAGTTAAAGTATTTTTATTTTCTCTTCTAATAAGTGCAGTACAGCAAAATGAAACAGAAACAAACAAAATTAAAATGGCAAAATTAGTGTGTGGGTAATATGAGTTTTGTATTTGTTAATCCGTCAAAGTCCTGTTTAACTTCTTACTTGGGACTGTATACAAATTAGACCAGAACCTTCACGAAGAAAATTAAGTATTTACCATCCTGGGAAAGTTTGAGCAACATTGGGAAACAGCTTTTTCCACTTTGTTGGATCGCTGACTGAACTATATCTAGCATTTTTGCTTTTTCTAGGCATAGACGCGATTTCTGATTTTCAGGTCATATTCAAACTCTAACAAGAAAAAGTAAAACTGTTCCCCTTTTCAGTTTGTACAGAGAATTACAGACTTCGAGGATTACTCGCGAGGTTGCCAACTTTTCAAATGTCCAAAGTGGGACATTTTTGGTACAGACGTCAGATTTTACAGGCCAAAACATACCCATGGCCAGTACAAAGGGCAAAACTTCACTTTTTTCTAAATAAAAGCTTATTCTTGTAGCATTTTAGTTGCTTATTCTGTTTCTTATAATATTTAGGTGTTTCAGATGCAGAATAACTGTTTTATACAACTTTTACATAAAATATAGGAAATAATTTTGCTCTAAAATCTCAGGACATTTGCCATTTTTACAAATTCTTTGCAGGACACAACTGTCCAAAGAGGGACTGTTCCTCGCAAAGTGGGACAGGTGGTAACTCTATGTGTGGATGTAAGAATTAGATAGGGGGTTGTATGCATTAGGAGTTTGGAAGTGCAATGTTCTTACTTCACAGTATTTTAAATGAGAAGTAGGTTTGCATTTACTGAGCACCTGTGGCTGTTTTGGGTGAATCAGTTTTAATGTTGTAGTTAAGAGATTCGTTCAGCATAATCCAGGGGCCACCTGCACATGTTTCAGTAACCCACCAGTAGCATTAAATAACCTGAGTTTGCTCTTTGGCATTAATGTACACATTCCCTAATCACAGGTCATTGCTAAAAAACATATTTGCCTCCTGCTCCCACCCCTTTTGCACTAACCAACCCCACCACACTAATACCCCAGCCTAACCTAATCTCTACCCAGCATTAACACCCCTGTCAGTAATCTCGCTGTCTCTTTCTCTCTCTCTCATATTGTACATATCTACAGATGATCTGGTCAACTTTCTGATTTATTGAGGCTTGTCTTTGTATGTATTATGTTTGCTTTTTCTGTTATAAGACATTGCAGCTTGTACAGTTGTGCCAGAAGCTCTACTTTGACTTCTGTGCTCATGTAAAATATGATGTGTAACTCCCCAGCTTTGGCTGAAATGGATCCTCTCTGGATCAGACTATATATAATTTCTCATTCTTGGGACATCTTTGTCATGTTTCATTCCATCTTCCACATAAGCTGTCAACCAACAGATTCCATATTTCCATTTCTATTGAAGACCTTGCATAGAGGTGTCCACCACAAAAATACAGGTTTGTGTAATACTGTCTGCTGATGTAGTGAAGTCCCCCTCTGGACCAGTAATCAAAGAGCCTGAATCCTCCCCACTGACACCAGTAAGGGCCATTCACTTGGAACAAAAATAGATATGCACTGTATGTAAGAAGTAGGTAGGTAACGGTAGGCATGTGTGTTTAAGTAGTAGGTAGGTGTGTGTGTGTGTGTGTGTGTGTGTGTGTGTGTGTGTGTGTGTGTGTGTGTGTGTGTGTGTGTGTGTGTGTGTGTGTGTGTGTGTGTAAGCATACCTCTCAACTGTCCTTGATTTTAACTCAAATTTTAGCTCTGTCCCTCTGAAATGAATCCCTCTTAACACTAGTGCCTTTTGGCGGAAAGGTGCTGCATTATACTTAATAATGACAATGATTAAGAGGTACTGATTTTTGTTCCTGTAGGACATGTATATTAATTCACATACTCTTATTCTGTTAATGTCTCAAGTTAATAGATGTAATAGTTTGTGTCCCTGATTTGTTCTACATTTGTCCCTGATTCTGTTGAAATTTGTCTCGGAGTGGCTGAGAGGTATGTGTGTAAGTAGTAGGTGTGTGTGTGTGTGTGTGTGTGTGTGTGTGTGTGTGTGTGTGTGTGTGTGTGTGTGTGTGTATATGTATGTATAAAAGAGAGGTAGCACACCCCTCAGCTGCCCAGGTTTTTACAGAATGTCCAGATTTTTGCCCCGTATTCCTCCTAAAAACTTTGAAGTTGCTAAATAATGACAGACATTTGGGTTTTAGACATCATATCCTTTAGAAAAATGCATACTAACACAAATCCTGTTAGTCTAGCAATTTTCTAAGTTCATGAGAGAAATATTTGTAATCTGTCCCTATTTATGTTAAGCTTTGGCCATATTTCTTGCACTAAGAAAAGTGAGAAAACGGAGACAAGTACAAAAAACAGTACTACACCAAAGCAAGATACTTGCGGAGGAAATAAGGCAACAAGTTCTTCTTTTTTACTGCTTTAATGGTCCACAACGACATGCCAACACTCCAACCAGGAACACAGCAAAATCCACAGCAAAATCAAAAGTACATAAATGCCAGACCTCTCCACTGCGTTTTCGTTTAGGTCACTTCCTCGGATGCAACGGATTCAGTTGCATCCGAGGAAGTGACCTAAACGAAAATGCAGTGGAGAGGTCTGGCGTTTATGTACTTTTGATTTTGCTGTGGATTTTGCTGTGTTCCTGGTTGGAGTGTTGGAGTGTCGTTGTGGACCATTAAAGCAGTAAAAAAGAAGAACTTGTTGCCTTATTTCCTCCACAAGTATCTTGCTTTGGTTTTCTTGCACTAAGAGGTTGAGGTGAGTGTGTGAGTGTGTAATGTCCTAGTTGGAGTTAGCAGGTGGAATTTATTTTCAAGTGCATTTTTAAGGAATTGTGAGCTTCAAGGGAAGAGAAATTTACTGCTGCTCATGCTAAGTCTGCTTAAAATGTACAACTGTTTAGTTCAGCAAATGGTATCATTATTGTCATATAGAATTTTAAAGCAGTGTTTATAGCACAGCAGGTAGCATACTTGCATCTTGATGTAGTAGTAGGCTATAGGTTCTACTTCCACAGCATGTAGATTTGTATTTTAAGGAGATGGGGTGCTGCAGTCCTGAGTATGTCCTCCTTTGGAGGAAATGCCTAGCAACTATGAACCTGTTTTTCAGCTTGCCACCCATTCCCTATTGCAATATACTAGCTTACCACTTTTGCTTAATGTAGCATGGTCAATTTATTCTTTAGGGGCAGTAGGCACTGAATTGTAGATATATGATTGCATAAGATATTTACATAAGCATAATGGTTTAGACATACAATTAAAAGTATAGTATGTAGTAACATATGATTGTTCATACAGTATGTTTAGTAGAGATAATGTTGAAGATGTACTAAAAATAAGACAAGAAAGGAAAAACTAAAAAAGCACTAGCCAGATTGTCAAAGCAGGAGAATATACACAAGTTCATGTGAGATTCATTGACATTTTAAGGGAAACTGTGAAGACTTTACATAAAACGCATATTCCTATCCAGAATTCAAACCTCAGTCTCAACCTCTTAGAGCAAAAAATCTGGACAAAGATTAAAATGATGGGGGAACAAGTAGGGAAAGATTTTAAATATTGCTCTTACAAACTTAGAAAGTTGATAGAATAAAAGGTTTTGCATTAGCATGAAATTTATGAAGGATGTGGAGTCTTCAACTCAAATGTTTATCATTATTTAATGACTTCAATCCTCATCTATTTCCCATAAAAGTACAGATTTTAGGAAGAACACAAAAAATATGAGGCAAAAATCTGGACATTCTGTGAAAATCTGTTCAGTTGAGAGGTATAATGGTGCTTACTGCAGTATAAAGTTTTCTTTGCATAAACATGTACAAAAGCAAAAATCAACTAGTTTTACATATTTATTTTTTGTTGTCCAGGTTAGCATGATGCACATGTTAATCATTGGTGTAGCTGAAACACATCAGAAAATGTTTTTTTTTAATCCCATATCTGACACTTTTTTGTTTGTTTTTGTTCAGTAACATCATTGATGGAAGATCTGCAAGATATTGACTACAAAGGCAGTAGTAGCCCATTGGATTCTTTAGGTTGTCTTATAACTTCAAAGCCAATGCATCAAACAAGAAGCGATCATTCAGATATAGTAGCAATATGATATAGTTCATTACTGATGGCAATTTGTTTTCAGAATTCTTCACGTTGTATGTTTTGCATCATTTTAAGATGCAGATAAAATAAGTTGAACTGAGCAGTGTTAATGGTGGAAAAGCGAGACGCCAGTGAAGAAACTAAGGAGTCAAGATAGGGAATAGAAATACTTGTTCTGTAATAACTCTCAAAATCCACACCTACTGTGTTTGTTCGGTGTGTCGATTGCAAATCCTTGACAACACTAACTCAATACTAAATTTATCTGCTAGTGATCTTGCCTTTCTGAGAATGTCATTCCTAAAGTGTTCTTCAGCATGGTTACAGTGCTCCTTGAATATTTCAATGAGTCTGTTGATGTGTTGTTGAGCCTCTACTATATCAAGTTGAACAGACTGAAACATCTGGGCAACAGGCTCAAGAACTGATGAGTAATTTGCAATAATGAAGAGAAAAATAAGAAATGTGTACGAAGAGCAAGTGCTGAGTAGCATATGTGCATTTTGTCTGGTTTCACCAGCAGTGCTCTTCTGAATATCAGCCAGGCAGTCAAATATTTTCTCAAAGTTCTGACTAAACACACAAATGTATTTATATTTCCCAGTCCATCGTGTCTCACACAGAAGAGGTATATTTGGTGCCAATGCTTGTCGTTTTGGACTGTCATGGAAAAAATAATCTTGATAACATCAACAGCACTATGTATTTCAGTAACATCATTCAGATCACTGACTACAAGGTTTAGTCTGTAAGATGTGCAGTGGATAAAGGCTGTTTTTGGATACTTTTCACAAATCTTTGCCTGACCACCATTCTGGATGCTTGCCTTTATGGAGCAGCCATCATAGCCTGTCTGAGTAATTTTTCCAGGTCTGGACCGCACTTTATGCATTCACTGACAATGACATTTGATACAGACTGTGCATCTCTCACAACAATGGGAACAAAAACCGCAAACTCTTCTCGAATACAATCATCAACAAATCAAATGCCCAATGACAACTGCTCAATGTCTGAGATATCTACAGTTTCATCTACAAATACACTAAATCCAACTGCCCTGTTTGCTGCACAAACAATCTCCTTTTGAAGTACGTGTTCGTATTCTGCCAACAGCTCATTTTGCACCCTATGGGATGTGTACCAAGCATTTTCTGCAGCTGTTTCACTGTGCTGTTTCAGTATTGTGTCACCAGCTTCAATCTAACAAGTAACACAAATTTCCACCAGAGCCTTCTTTTCCACAGAGAGGAATGTCATGGGTTGCACAGTAAATAATGGTAGATACAATTGGTTCCAATTTATTTTGGTTCTCTGCAATTTGTTTTGCTACTGCTGCATCTAGCTGTGGAATAACAGCTGTTTCTGGCTTCTGTCATGTTTGTGTATGAGAAAAATTGGAAGCGTCTTCAGTAGAACCTTTGTGCCATGATGAGTGCATGTGATTTCTTGAAAGACTCATTGAAGGCATTATATTTTGTGCACACACTAGTGATGAAGCTGCCTTGCAACCCACGGTGAAGTGACTGAGGAAATAATACACAGGTTAAGCAGAGTGGGTCTTTCAAGAGAGGAGAAAATGCAAGCCATGGTGAGTACTGAGACAACCCACTATATCTGAATATAGTTGGTTAATAAATAATGACATGCATTTCAGTTTCAGACTTCATATCATTCAGAAAATTTAATTCTAACACAAATCCTTTTATTCTAGCAACTTTCTAATGTGTCTCTAGTTTTGGGCCTTTATCCCCAACATTATAACAGGCTTTGTCCAGATTTCTTGTGTTAACAGATTGAGAGGTATGGTGCGTGTGTGTGTGTGTGTGTGTGTCTGTATGTATGTATAAGAAGGAAGAAGCATACCCCTCAGCTGTCCAGGTTTTTGGAGAATGTCCAGATTTTGCCCCATATTCCTCCTAAAAAGCATTGAAGTTGCTAAATAACGACAGACATTTAAGTTTTAGATGTCATATCCTTTAGAAAAATGCATACTATCATAAATCCTGTTATTCTAGCAATGTTCTAAGTTCATGAGAGCAATATTTATAACCTGCTCCTATTTACTTTAGGCTTTGTCCAGATTTCTTGCACTTAGAGGTTGAGGTGTGTGTTAGAGAGAGTGAAATGCCCTAGAGTTAGCAGGTGGCATTTATTTTCAAGTGCATTTTCAAGGAATTGTGAGCTTCAAGGAGCTTCATGCTGCTCATGCTAAGAATGCTTAAATGTGCAATTGTTTTGTTTAGTAAATAGTATCACTATTGTGGTATAGAATTTTTAAAGCAGCACAGCAAGTAGCATACTTGCATCTTGATACAGAGGGCTGTAGGTTCTACTCCCACAACATATAGATTTGTATTTTAAGGGGGTGTATGTCCTCCTTTGGATGAGATGCCTAATAACTATGTACTTATTTTTCAGCTTGCCACCCATTCCCTATTGCAATATACCAGCTTACAATTTTTTAATATAATGTAGGCAATTTATTTTTCAAGGGCAGCAGGCAGTGAATTTGTAGATGAAACACAGAAATATAAAGTTGTTTTCTAGCAACAACCTCTTCACTGGTTTCAGATCTCTTTAACGTGGAATTATTCAGATGAGTTTTACTTCCGCAAAGATTCTGCATATTGATTGATATTGGTGGACTGTATGACAGAAGTTTGAGTAGAGTGGCCCTTTATGGTTGAAATGTTCTGAATTGTGCAGGTTGTCATTATTGGTTCATATGATTTGTTTCATTGCTTAAAGGAAAAAGGTTCAGAACTATAAATTTAAAACACACTCTAACAAGTGGTGCTGTATTATACAAGGAATATTCAATTATTATATAGTATAATTAATACAGTCAGAAAGGTGAATCAAATAACTTTTGCATGGTTCTAAAAATGTGTGCAAGGAGCCTATGATTTGAAAACAGCCCAAAGGTAAACTTATCCTGCCACTGGCTAGATGCATTTTCTTTGAATGCGGGTTTCAATGTTGTTTCGGTGAATGTGGGTTTCTAAGGTAGAGAAGTTTTAATGCTAATTCTCTTTTCATTGTAAGACTATTGCTTTGTTTAGGTTTAGTATATGTCTATCAGTGTTTGTGCTATAAAATGTGAAATAAAAGTTGTAAATGAAATCCAAATATCTGTAATCATTGTAGAAGTAAAGTATACAACAGTATGCACACAGAGATTTGAACAGTGTCTATGACAAATGGGGAAAAATAACCAAGTACTGGGACACTGGAATGGCTGTGTGGGCAGGGGTGGGGGTGGGGCTGCATGGGCGGGGGCAGCAGAGGGGTGGGACTGTGTGGGCGGGGCTTGGGTTTGCACCCCCCCCCCTGCAAAAAATCCTGCGGGCTCCCTTGTACTCAGGTCCTCAACAACATCACCCTACAGCCACTACAATTTGTGGATCCATGTGCTATGGCACAACCAGTCACCACACCCACAAGGGGGAATACATATTGGACCTGATCATCACCAATATGGGAACTCTATGTTCCACACCAGAGGTAGAACCCTCATTGTTAAGATCAGACCATAAACAACTTTCCCTGGACATCCATATCTCGTCCCCACCCCCAGCCAAGGAAATCACTGTAAAGAATTTCTCAAAAGCAGACTTTGCACTTGTGAAGACTGGGGTGGAATACTTCAAAGGCCCTGTGCTGGAGGATAATACAGCCCAATCTGCAGAATCCTTTACAAATGCATTGTATGAGCACCTGCATGTATGCATTGATCATGCTATCCCAAATAAAGCCATGACTCCTCCAAAACAGGAGACCTGTCTGGTTGACCCTGGCCATATATAAGCTGTACAACAGAAGGAGGAAGCTACTACATAACAGAGCAATATCCCACAGAGGGAGGACATCTCTGAACAGTATTGGCAAGACACTTGAATCCCTCATATAATCATCACTTGCACATTTTGACAGTGAAATTGACCAGACACTACAGATAATCACAAGGCCTTCTTTAGTTATGTCAGGAATATGTGTGGAAACAACACAGATATGCTCTGAATTGTTGCATAACAGCACAAAATATGCCAAACCTACGGACATAGCCTACACCCTTGCAGACAGAGTTTGCACAAATGCCCCCCCTTACCCCCTAAGGGTACAGATGCCCATCCCAAATGAATGTAACCTCCCTGACATCACAGATGCACAGGTGAAAAGTGCCCTCTCCACAGCAAATAACACAGCATATGTATGGGACCGGACGGTGTCCCAGGCTGTGTCTTATATGAGCTCTGAGTAGAACTGAACACTCACATTAAGTCATTGTTCCAACTTAGTCTTAATACAGGATATGTACCCTGAGAATGGCATACAGATACAGTGTTCCCACTCCACAAAGGTGGGGCCACAATGGACCACAGGAACTATCACCCCATAAGCCTGACTAGGGTGGTAGAAAAAGCTATGGAGCGTATTATCATGGAAGTCATAATCAAAAATATTGTGAGCCTCCAGACAGTGGATCATACACAATTCGGCTTTGTTAAGGGCAGATATTGCCTCTTACTCATAGTTCATATCTTTGAAACGGTTACTGAAGCCATGGATGAGGGCAAGGTAGTTCACACAGTCTACCTGTACCTTGCAGAAGCCTGCAACACAATATCCCACTCAGGCATCATACATATGCTTACCAGCTTAAATATCAACCCCTATATCACTAGATGTGTTGCTATCTGCCTCAGGGATGGAACCCACATGGTCAGAATTGCAGGTGCCATGTCCAATTCCAGACCAGTTACAACTGGTGTCTCACTGGGTTGTGGGACCTGTCCTGTTCGGTATGTACTTCTCTGAGGTTCAGACTAACATGGGGGGGGGATTATGTCTAACAAATGTCACAGATGACTGCTAACTGGGGGCCATAAGCAACACTGCAGCTGACACATGCTTCCTCCATAAGGGTCTCACAGAGATGGATGCTTGTTGCCAGAGCTATGGCCTCGTGCTAAATGCTGAGACATGCATAGTCATCCCCTTTGGGGAAAACAAGGTGCACACAAATCATCACATAAGTGGTAATCCATTAAGTACAGAAGATGTATTTACAGATTTGGGGACCAACATAGATCGTAACCTCTCCTTTGCTAATCACATTGACAGAGTCATTGCAAAGACCTTTATATAGCCCTCCTTATCACATGGGGGTTTGCATGTAGATCATGGGAGGTCATTGTGGCCCTCTACTAGTCACTCATCAGGCCCATGTTTGACTACAATGGCCCTTTTGGGGTGTACCTTACCCAACACCTGCAGCAACTACAGTGTCCATAACAGTACCTCCCCAAGAGGATCATGGGCTACACACAGATGTCCTATGCAGCTCAACTAACGGATCTCCAGCTCTACTCAGTTGCTTAACACCTACTCAGAGGTAATCTATGCCTGACGTACACAGCCATGTCAAACCCAGAAGTAATGGACATGCTCCATCGCATAACATCCAAGACCCTTAGAGCTACACATTCCAGGGACTTAAACCTCAGCACAAAACTAAATAGGACATGCTGCAGGGACAGATTCATTACCCAGAGGCTCCCCTCACTCTGGAATTGAATCCCAGTTAAAGTTAGACATAGCCCCTCGCCAACCCTCTTCCAGCAAAATCCAGCCACATGGATAGGAAATTGCATATTCACCTCTGGGATCTCCACTGTGTCCCTGCTTGACAGAGGCACAGAAAACTAGCCTTAAAGGGTGCCTTCTGTGACCTACTTTACAGAGGCACAGTAGGCTACTCTACTGGGGAGGCGGACGCCAAATACACTCTGCCTAGGCTTATGAATTCCCTAGGGCAGACAGCCTAGCATCAACCTCTGCACCTATGTTTATGTTGGGGATGCACAATATTTGTTGCTGATACTGTTTGCAGGTCTTTATTGCCGTAGCTTTCCCAGTTTCTATGAACAACTTGTGTATCTGCGTAACATGTTTGATCATGACAGGGTTCCAGTATATTAATATATGTGTCTGTTGTCATTTAACTGTGTGCACAGGGCAGATTGCTGGATCATGGGAGGTTCCTGGCTTAACACGTACAACTGCTAGATATGTGTGGCCGACTGCTATACTCAGACATGGCCTAAGTGTGTGAGCATGCCCAGTTCAGGCTTTCCATGGTTTGTTGCCTGACATATGTCTCATTTATCCAAGTGTGTGAGCATGCCCAGTGTGACCTTTCCATATGTTGTGATCTGAAGTCCACTACATTTGTGGCTGTGTGTGAACATGATCAGTATTGCCATTAATACTGTGTGTGTTGGAAGTCATGTTTTGTTCTTACTGCCAGACTCCTTTGTGTCATAACTCAACAGGGATTGTGCTGTGCCTGCAGGGTTTCCATGTGATAGTTTGCAAAGACTTGTCAACATTCTTTCATACTGGCTGAACACTGCAATACTGTCATGGTGTACTGGTTCAGTACTTTCATTATGGTGCACAGTATCATGGGTTTGAGTCCCATCACTGCTTTAAATGTTCATACTGAGCAGACCAGACTGGCTAAGGGCCAGTTGGGCAACTATGAGCATGTTGCATTTTGTTCAGCTATGGTCTACTTAAACCAGGCTTGTCCAACATTGCTGTGTATTCACCAACTTGGGTGGATATTGCCAAACATTACTCCACATTGACCACAGTTGTACTAGTTGGTGTGTGTGATTCTGTTCATAAGTTCATACTAGGCTATCTGCCCTAGGGCATTTATAATCCTAGCCAGAGTGTGTTTGGCTTTCAACACACATTTTAAATGGAGTTTGCCATGACATATTTCAAGGTTAGTATACTGTGCCTCTGTCCAACAGTGACATAGAAGCGATACCCAGGGTAAACCTACAATCTCCCATTCACTCATCCAGATTCCTCTTGAAGAGAGTCAATGAGGGACTCTGGCTAACCTGGAGTGGGAGTTTACTCAAGAGTGGAGGGAGCCTCTGGGTTATGAATCTGTCACTCCAGCATGTCCTATTTATTTCAGTCCTGAGGTTCAGGTCTCTTGAGCGCATAGCTTGATGGGATTCTGATTTTCCAAGGTGCAGCATGTCCTTTGATTCCAGGTTGGACATGGCTTTATACATCAGGCACAGATCACCTCTGGACAGGCGGTATGCCACTGAGTGGAGCTGCAGTTTCTTTAACCGGGCAGCAAATGGCATGTGTTTGAGCCCTTTGATCCTCCTGGTGAGGTACTTTTGTGGTCTTTCTGGCTGCTGCAGGTGTCTGATAAGGTACATTCCACAAGGGGGCATTGTACTCACTTATGGGCCTGATGAGGGATGAGTAAAGAGGCACGATGACCTCGGCTGATCTAGATGTGAATACTTTCATGATTAGGTAGGCTATATGAAATGTTTTTCTAAACACTTTGGCCACATGGTTGTCAAATGAGAGATTGCTATCAGCTTGGGTCCCCAGGTCTCTTATCACTTCTTCCATACTTAATGGGTTACCACCTATGTGGTAATTTGTGGGCACTTAGTTTTTGCCAAAGGGGATGACTATACACTTTTTTGCGTTTAGCTTGAGGACATGGCTCTGGCACCAGATGTCTGTTTCTATGAGGCCCTTTTGTAGGATGCTTGTGTCAGCTGGAGGGTAGATTATGGCACCCAGTTTGCGGTCATCTGCAAACTTGTTCAGCCACAGCCCTTCTGTGTTGGCCTGTACCTCCTAGAAATATATACAATATATAAACAAGGGAGGTCCCAGGACTGAGCCTTGTGGGATGCCACTTGTAGCTGGTTTGGGGTCTGACATGGCTCCAGCATTTCTGACCATGTGGGTTCTGTCCTTGAGCCAGTTTGCAACCCATCTAGTGACATAGGGGGTTATATTGAAGCTGGTGAGCTTATCTATAATGACCAAGTGGGGTGTTGTATGGAAGGCTTTTGCGAGGGCCAGGTAGGCTGTGTGGACCACCTTCCCCTCGTCAATGGCCTTGGTGACTGTTTCAAATGACTCAACCAGGTTTAAGAGGCAGGATCTGCCCTTAACAAAGCCAAACTGGGTAGGATTCATTGTCTATAGGTCCCCAATATCTTTATTTATGAGGTCCATGATGATCCTTTCCATAGCTTTGCAGACCAAGCTAGTCAGGCTTCTGGGCCAATAGTCTGCAGTATCCATTGAGGCACCACCTTTGTGAAGAGGGACCACTGTTGCTGTACACTGCTCTTTGGGTACATATCCTGTGGTAAGGCTGAGATTGAACAGTGGTTTTATGTTTGTGTTCAATTCTTCTTGGGGTTCATGTTGGACACAGCCCAGGACACTGTCTGGTCCCATTGATGCTGTGTGATTTGCTTTGGAGAGGCTGGCTGTTACCTGGGCATCTGAGATGTCAGGGGGCCAGCACTCTGCTGGGATAGATATTTGCCCTTTTGGTGGGGAGGGGGGAGAAGTTTGCACTGAACCTGTCAGCTCGGATGTTGGCAATGTCTGTGGGTTTGGTGTATTGTTTGTCATTTTGGACTAATTCTGAGCATATCTGGGAATTCCCACCCAGGTTCCTACCATAACTAAAGAAAGCCTTGTGATTATCCTTAGTGTCCTGTACAATTTTTATCTCAATGATGGCCTTAGACGATTTTATGTGTGGCCATAGTTTTTCAATAATACTGATCAGAGATGCCTTCCCTTTTTGAGATTTTGCTCTATCATACAGTAGCTTCCTCCTTGTATTGTATTTTTTTTTATGGCTGGGGTCCACCAGACAGGATGCCTGCCTTTGGAGAATTGGATCTTGGTTTTATTTGGGATTGCATGATCCATGCATTACTGAAGGTGTTCATAGAATGCGTTTATAAAGGGTTCTGAGGTCTGGGCCGTATTTTCCACAGGCACAGGGGCTGTGAAGGATTCCACCTCAGTTTTGAGGAGTGTGACATTTGCTTTAGTGAAAATTTTCACTGTGATTTTCTGGCCATGGGCTGGGGTCGGGATGTGAATATCCAGTGAGATTACTCTATGGTCTGATCTTACCAGTAAGGGATACACTTCTGGTCTTGGGCATAGAGTCCCCATGTTGGTGATGATCAGGTCCAGTATGTTTTCCCCTCTTGTGGGAGTGGTAACAAGTTGTTCCATAGCATTTGAGTTTATAAATTCTAGGAACCTTTGGGCTAGGGTGTTGCAGCTAGGGTAATGCTCCCAGTCTATGTTTGGGTAGCTGAAGTCGCCCAATATAATGGTGTTTGGGGAGACCTTCATATTTTCATGTGTTCTCCAGTCAGCCAAGTGTGGTTCCAAGTGTGGCTATGCACTGAAAGGCGGGTTTACCCACTGTTAGTTGCACATGGATAGACTCTGATGCTTCATGCTGTGCCACCAACCTGGGGGTGTGGGTATCTTTGACAAATATTGATACTTACCCTCCTTTTGTAGTTTGTTCCATGTTTTGCAGCTGTAAAGCATGGTATGAGGTGTAACCTGTTAGTGCTAGGGTGCTCTTGGGAGCCTTGAACCAGGTTTCTGTTACTGCACAGATATCAACATTCTCCATGCTTAGGAGAGTTTGGAGTGCATGCATCTTGCAGTTTAGACTTCTGGCATTGAGTAGCGTTACTTCTAGTTTCTTATCCCTTGTGATACCTATAGAGGTGGGTTTGTCTTTTGAGTCTTGCCTAAAAAAAAGGCACTATGGGGGTGACAAGAGCCTTTGGTAATATCCAAAAGGCCACAGGTGACAGGTGAAAGCCATCCCTAGTGAAGCATCATGTCTTGTCGAGCATGTCATCCCAGGCTGACAGGCATTGGATCCCCTTTCACTGACACCAATACTTAAGACAATTGTTGTAATCTTGTCTTCATATTGTGGCATCAGGTTTGGTGAGGGTAGGATGATACTCAAGGTCATCAAGTTTGCATATACTACATGGTGGTAAATGCTGTTTAGCACTACCTTACATTGCTTAACACGTGGCCATCATGCCTCAGGTGGTGCTGCAGGGCTGCCTATGTCGGATGCACATACTACACTCCCTGCACATGTTTGAAAGCAGGTTGTGTCAACTTAGGCATCCCTTTCACTATATGTGGGAGTCAGAGAGAGGTATCATTTCCAGGGTTCCTACTGAGCCAGTGTATGTGCTATGCGTTGCCTCTTGGCCAAGGCATACCGGACATGCCTCCTTCTGCCTACTGGGGTAGGCTCAGGTTGTTCTTCCTCCGAGTCACGCTCTACCTGTGATGGCCTTGGCAATGGTGGGGGCTGTTTGGCCCAGGCCTATGCTGGTCCTGCTGCAGCTGTTTTTGCAGAATCATATTATGTAGCATAGCACATATCATGACAATTTGGGTACATGTAGTTGGTGAGTATTGCAAGGCTCCACCAGATGTGTCCAGGCACCGGAACCGTGACATGAGCAACCCAAACACATGCTCAATTACATTTCGTGTTTGTGCATGTGCCTCATTATGGCATTCCTGTTCAGGTGTGTGTGCGTTTCTGATGGGTGTCATCAGCCACGGCTCCAGTGCATAGCCAGCATCCTCCACTAAGTGACCATGTGGGATGTCCCCATTGGCAAATGTCTGGTACAGCTGCGTCAGATGCCAGATATGGGAATCATGGTAGCTTCCAGGGCAGCCAGCACACACATTCATTATTATGCCCTGGGCATCACACACGACCTGACGGTTGATGGAGGGTAAGCCCTTGTGGTTAATGTAGGCCCTACCCCGCTCACCGGCTGGTGCTTTGATGCATATATGCATGCAGTCTATTGCACCCACTATCTCAGGGTATTCTGCTATTTGCTGGAAGAGATGCATATTGCTGGCCAATACCTCACGGGAATTGGGGAAATATACATGATGGGAAAGTTCGCTGATCAGCACAATAAAGGTGTATCCTCCAATAGATACCAATTAACGACACCCTCCGTTCATACATAAAAGTAGATTTAATAAGTGTCGACTACAATAGGACACAAAAATATTAAAACATCAGTTTGAACATTGATTACTTCAGTGTAATCGTAAATATTAAAATTGTTCTGAGTGTATAATGCATTTGTCCCTACAAATGCTACTCATACTGACATCAACACTTCCACCAAATTCACGTTCATTATTTTCAAATACTTTGCCCTTCCTACTGATATTGGTAAGCTGATCGTAACAAGAAATGGGGCTAGTTAGTATCTCCCCCAGACAGATGGTTTTAGGTACTGATTGCCTGTCACCTCTGCATAGGAATGCTGGCGATTCTGATTCCTGATCCTTTCAGACCTCCTGGGGCTGAATTACAAGAGGAAAATGGGTAAAATAGAGAGGGACCTTACTGATTACCATGAAGGGAGGGCCTATGGTAATGTTAATAAAAGGAAGTACGATAAATATATACCACATAATTCTTATGAACAGCAACACAGGGGGGATTACCACAGTGGTAATGGTCAGGAACAGAGGTATTGGAATATTAATTCTTCGTACCACAATAATAAAAACAACAGTTACAATGAGTTTAGAGGAACTAATACCATGGAAATTGACGACCCTTTAGGGGAAGGACAGGGCCCCAGGAGGTCTGAAAGGATCACCAGAATCGCCAGCATTCCTATGCAGAGGTGACAGGCAATCAGTACCTAAAACCATCTGTCCGGGGGAGATACTAACTAGCCCCATTTCGTGTTACGATCAGGTTACCAATGTTAGTAGGAAGGGCGAAGTATTTGAAAATATTTGAAAATAATGAATGTGAATTTGGTGGAAGTGTTGATGTCAGTATGAGTAGCATTTGTAGGGACAAATGCATTATACACTCACAGAACAATTTTAATATTTACAATTACACTGAAGTAATCAATGTTCAAACTGATGTTTTAATATTTTTGTGTCCTATTGTAGTCGGCACTTATTAAATCTACTTTTATGTACGAACGGAGGGTGTCGTTAATTGGTATCTATTGGAGGATACACCTTTATTGTGCTGATCAGCGAACTTTCCCATTTTGTATTTGTGGACGTTTGGAGTTGCAGAGGTTGTGGTGAGAAGTATACATGATCACCGACATTTGCTGTCATGGCATCCAGGAACTGGTGCAGTACCCTGGATGCTGATGCCTGTGATATCCCCATCATATCACCAGTTGGTCTCTGGAAGGTAACTGTTGCTAGTATTCTTAGGCCAACACATACCTTGGTTTCCACTGGGATGGGTTCCCCCTTGTTGGTTCTGTGTGTGAGGCATGGCCTGCACAGCTCAACAATTTGCTGCAGGAGGTCTCTGTCCACTCTATAGCGCTCCACTATCTCCAGCTCATGTAACCCCTGGTAGGTGACCCTGGGCCTGTACACTCTTCTCCGTCTCCTCACTGTGGGTTGTCCAGCAGCATTTGCATTGTCACCACCCTCAGCATGTTGCATATGTCGCCTTATAACAGCAATGGCAGCCCCTAGCATTTTTTGTCTGAGTGCAGCTTTTTCAGTTTTCACTTCTAGTAGCTTACTCCAGTGTTGCAGTGTCTCTTGAGAGAAACAAACTGCACTGTTGTTTGCAGTGTTTTAAGTGCTGGGCTGGGCTAGTGTTCTGCCTGTGTAATTGCCTGATTCTGATTGTTTTCACCTGCTAGCTCTACTAGTATTCCCTGGTAGCTTCCTACTATTTGTTGTGCTTCCTTTTTCCTTTCTGTTTCCTCAGGGGGGAGCGACGCGCATACAAGCGCAAACATGCTCACAGCAGCTCACACGCGCGCACACATGCTTAGACGGACTAAAACTTACTTATTCGGGTTAAAACGCACGCACACCAGTGCAAACTCACTTACAGGTCTTTAAACAGCCTTATACATGCTTACTCTGGCTTACACGCGTGCACTCTGTCTTACTCGGGTTTACAGGCGCGCACACGCGCGCATACCCGCTCAGCAAGAAACTTTGGTGTTATCCACAGTATACACCTTTCATTTCTTGGCTTTCCCTGGCCTACCTGTTGACACACCTCTTTCCATGATGTCTAACTGACAGCTGACACATGCCACTCTGCTCCTATGAGCTTCACTAATTTCATACATGCCCCCCTTGTAATTGTCACCTATCTCCTACTCTGTTACTCCCCATATCCTACTTCTATACTCCACTGACTGTGCTCATTTGCTATGTAAAAGTGTGATTCACTATCCTAACACTCATTTACATAGGATTGCCTACTACTGCTTGGTTACATGTCTTAGACTGGGCTTCTCCCCTTAGCAACCCCTACTCGGTGGCCATGTTGTCTTCAGCCTGCTATTCCCTTACATTGTAATTTAACAGTTTTCATAGATTCCACGTCTGTGGCATTTATATTCTTATTTTATGATTTTTTTATAGCGCACCCCGTTTGCGCAGTGCTGCGCTTAAACATCAGAAATCGACAAAAAAAAAAAAAGTATTTTTATTTTAATTTTGCATCTGGGAACATTTCCAATGGCCATATATTTGGCCATTGGCATGCTTCCTCAATGATATGCAACCTTTATTTGGAGCTGATAAGGCTCCATTGTGCTATTTGCAGAACGGTACTCAGTTGTCAACTGAGTACATTTCTGCAGCTAACACGGCTCCTACTCGGACAGGTTTGTGCTTCCTGGATTGCAAATTTACCTCATTTGCATGCCTTTCGGCTGTAAGTGGGGTAATTTGCATATCCCAGCCCTGTCCGTGTAGGAGACGTTTTAGGAGCTCTCTTACACGCCCCTACAAGCTGTTCCTGGATCGCTCGTCAGACATGATGGCTGCATGGAGTCTTACTCTACTTGTACACTCCGTGCAAGCCATTGTGAATCCGGCAGAATGTCTGTTCTAGAGAATAGTTTGTAGCTCCTGTAGGAAGAGTGGAATGGTTTTATTGTTTTATGGCTTCCAAATACTTTAATAAAACTTAGCTAAAGGTATAATGTGTATTTTAGCACATAGGTGCTAAATACTGGAAGCTTCTAGTGATAGGGATTGTGTGGGGAACAGTCAGATGACCAGATGTGTGATGTCATTCTGTAAGCCAAAAATAATATTTAGATATTAGTAGGAGATTGCTCTCAGTATTCTGTATTCTGTCTTGGATCTGACAACAAGGACCACTCACCCACTTCAGCTTGCCTTGCGCTAGTAAGTGACCAGGGATAGTAATTCTCTAACTCAGTTAGGAAAATATAGTAAGAATAGTTAAGTATTGTTTTTCTGTAACTGTGTGAATCTTTCCAACTCTGTTATTTTTAATATCCCCTGTGATTGAAACTCTGGTGTTACTGTAAATAGATATTTAATAGTGTCTTGTTCTTTTATTATTTATTATTAAATTTATTTAAACTTCTCATTGTGGCTGGTCCTTTCGAAAAATATTTTGACCTTTGAGAGTATTTGCATATATTTATTTGGTGATAACTTTGGCCATTCCTGAAAGCCTTGCTGTTTGGTCAGCATTACCACTTGTATTAATATTAACTTCACTCAGTATAATTTAAGAGCGTTATAGTAACTGACTGGCAGCAGTGAAACTACCTTACAATCTGGACAGAAGGTAGCAGAGGTAGTAAATCTGTGCCAGCCTTTCCCAAGTGTGTGTGTGAAAATTAAATCTCAAAAGAGTGTGTGTGTGTCAGCTACTTGGAGCAGGGACACGAAGCACTGGTTTTACAGAGAGGGTGCTGGACAACTTGACTTGGACACTCGGCTGAGGACCTAACCCTACAGCTGTGCCAGTGGTGAGTTTTATTGGGGACCTAGAGGGAGACAGATAGACACCAAGACCCCAGGCTGAGTGTGATCCCTGTTTGCTCTTAAGGGAAATTGTGCTTGATGCAGAGGTCTGTACCTGGAAATACTGAGTGTATCCATTTGTGTTCCAAGTGAACGTCCCTCTCCACTGTCAGTGGTGAGGATTCAGGCTCCTTGATTACTGGCCTAGAGTGGGGACGTCACAGACACTACACCCTGACCCCACAAAGAAAAAGGGGGTTGGTGATGATGATGATGAATAGTGGAAGGAAAGTGTAGGATGCTTTTGTCTGGAAAGTGGGTTTATTATGGTAGTTTTCCAGACAGTAGGCATGATACTGATATTGACACAGTGAAATTAAAGATATTCACTTAAAAAGTTAATACAGCAGCAGTTTGCAACAATATGTTTTTTCTGAATAATAAGAAATAAGAAACTCTGTGTCTGACCTTATTGATAGACTACAATCATCTGTAATTTGTTAGAAAAATCAAAATAAAATAATAATAAGGAGGCGAGGGAGGGAAAATCAGGGACCTTCTGCAAATAAAGGGCAGTTGAAGTTGTCAGGCACGGTACATCAAACTGATCACCTTCCTTTACATTTAAACATTTACTACCTTGTCTTTGTTCACATGCATCTCCAAACAGCATCCACAGCAGTTCATATCAGAATTCACCTGTTTTACTTGTTCCTAATTACTCTTTTTCCGGCCCCCTCGCTTTTGTTTCGAGCTAAAAACGAGTGGTCAGTACGCTCTCCAGTGCCATACATTTTCTTTTGTCCACATGTTTTATTTCGGTTTACTGCAAGAGTTTTATCTGATTGTCTGACAGTCTCAAAAATATATATTTATTTTGTTTTAAATATTTACTTTATGCTGAACTCAGTTTCGTTTGATAACTCTTCTCACCCCTGAATAACAATGTTTTTCTTTTTCCCCCCATTGCCCTGGGCAGATTACTTCTACCTAGTCAGTCAGTACAAATACAGCTACCACCTACGTCACGTCTCCCCCTGAAATTAGGCCAATGCCTGCAGGGGCTAACCCGGTCACTAAACAAGTCTTAATCCCATAAATATGTACTAGCAAATAAAACAATGAGAGCTATGACAGGACTGATGGCTCCCTTTAAGTATAATTTAAGCACGTCAATATTTAGTACGTATATCGACGTCTCTTCTGTGTTATGGAAGAATAAGTGATTTGCACAAAAGTTAATTCGTAACAAACGCCACAGAATTTTAGTGTTAATTATCAAGTTGTCTCAGCCCATGGAGAGTTAAAAGGCTAGTCTTACGTAAAGTAAAAGCTGCTGAAACACACATCTGGAAAAGTCCCAGTGAGCAAGCAAGTCATTTGAATACCGCATCATTGTAAATGTACAAGTGCTAAGGCCCTCCCACAAGTACTCAACAAAGTTATCGGACTAGACAACAAAAACAAAAAAAAAAGAGAGAAACGTATTATTTATTCAGACCTCATGTTTTGGTCTATTTCAGAATCACTGTAACGTTTACACAAAAATCTGATATGATCAACACAAAACAGGTACACACAGTGATGGTACTTTCTGTTCAGAAGAAATGATATTCCTTGCCTGTTCCTCTCTGAAAACTGAGTTCACTCAGTGGGATCGGTTTCAAATGACGCAATCCTTTATTTTTAAACCAATGACCTCATCCCTCGTTGAAGTTTACTGACCAGCAAAAACTCAAGTTTGTCCTCCCTCTTGATTTCTTTATTTTTCTCAATGATATTTGACTAAACATGAAGTTGGAATTAACCCACTTTTTTAGAGCGATTCAAAATCTTGAACTTGAGGAAACTGCGTCCGGAGCAGCATAAAAAAGGGGTTTATGTTCGAACTTGAGTTTCTACAGCGCCCATCATTATAGACGTAAGTTAAGCACTGGTAACTGATTTTTTTAAGTGTTTCAATTTCAGTAAATTTAGTAATTAAATTGGGCCTTTGCTTCATGGCTCACATGGTTAGTGTGCTGGAAATCCCTTTTATCCAGTTTCTCTGTAGCTTGAACCCCAGGGTGTTTCGCGGGGAGCGGGCCGGCTTTTAGTAGTGCTGCAGGTGGGAGTTGTATTTTGTTGTGGTGTATTTGACAGGGCAGTCTTGTATTAAAATGATTAAGATGCGTTTGTGGTGGTCTGTAGTAAAGTCTGGGTTACTGAGAGTAATGTTCTCGATCTCTTTTTTAATGTGTATCTAATGGCAACCGGTTGCATTCTGTACCCCCCCCCCCCCACACACACACACACCCCTGAAAAGCGGGAGGGATGTATAACAGGAGCTATACCTGACTATGGTAAAACTGCAGTAGCATCCTGGTTTAAAATATACAAACGTTTGTCGCGCTGTTTTCTTCGTTACTAATAGTTTTATAGTGCAGTAGTAATTATTGTATAACACAGAGATCATGCCGATTCGTTTAGTTAATGGTCGTCGGTACTGCATGATTTACACTGTAACAGATGTTAAACACACAGAGTTGAAACATAAAAATTTGACACCACTGTTCCTGTCACATAAAAATTGTTCTCAGTATGAAACCCTATACCCACAGTCTTGATTTAATAACTCTGAAACATGTTTTGTTTTATCTTATCTTTTGTGTGTGCGTCTTGGTTTCTATAAAACTGCAGCTGAGATGTTTTAAGCACAATTCATAAGTCACTAAGCGTCATTAACACCCCACTGGCTTTTGATGTATTTCAGTCTTAATTATAGTAGTAAATGTTTTACTAAATGAGATGCATATGCTATA
Source organism: Protopterus annectens (assembly GCF_019279795.1). Classification (NCBI taxonomy): domain Eukaryota; kingdom Metazoa; phylum Chordata; order Ceratodontiformes; family Protopteridae; genus Protopterus; species Protopterus annectens. The sequence goes on along the minus strand of NC_056745.1, from coordinate 678,997,258 downwards.
AAATTAACATGGAAAGCCTTGTCTGTCACTGTGAACATACTGTATCTAATGGATTTGTTGAGATTTTTTTAACCCCACACAGAAATGCATTTTTCTGTTTTCTGGTTTGATGTTTACAGCTTTTTGGAACTGGCAAAAGTCTTGACAAAGTACAGAAAATTCATTATCTTTTTTTCAGGGTAGAAAAAATAAACGTGCCGATCTGGCTTGTGTTGAAACTCTCCTACTTTACCAGCCTGTTTTACTTGCAGGTGTACTGTACAATGCATGCTTCTGGTTCTAGGTTATGTGCAGTGCCAAGCCATTCAGCTGCACCAGAAGTCTAAATCTTTCACACAAACTCGCACATTCATACATGGTTAACGTACACTGAGTTGATATGTACGGGAGCTCCGAAACCTGAGTCTTTCACACTAACATACACAAGTTTATGATCAGTGATACTGAGGTGGTTTGTAGAGGATCTCTGGGTGTTTGTGGGAAAGATTATGTTGATTGCTGGTGACCTTCCTTCCATTCTGATCAACACAGTTTTCACAAATGTACAGTTTGCCACATATTTTGACTACTACTTATTTTGTGAATATTAATAGTATTTTAATGCTTTAACTGTGGTGGTATTTGTGTTTTCATTGCCAGTTCATATGGTTTGCTTCAGAAAGTTGGCACTGCATGTGTGTAATGCATTTGAAGTAAATGCAGGAGAGAGTTTTCTTGAAATTGAGATGGAACTCTTGCGACATATTGATTATATGGAATTTATCCATCGGTAACACTGGTAGAAAAAAAAAAAGCTTTGTTCACAAATGCTCACTTGGAAGAACTTTAAACGTGATTAAAGAGCATTTGTAAAATGGTTGCAGTTATTTTACATTTAATGGGTACTCCTTGAGAACATACCTCTCAACTCTCCAGTCTTTTGCAGAATGTCCATATTTTTTGCCTTGTATTTTTGGTCTGTTCCTCATAGAATTTGTAGTTTTCTGTCAATCGCTGAGGATTCATAATGGTGTACATTTGAGTTTTAGACGGCATATATCCTTCAGAAAATGCATGCTGATGCAAAACGTATTATTCTGGCCACTTTTAAGTTTTTATAAGAACAATATTTAAAATTTGTCCCTGATTTTGCGCGCCCCCCCCCCACACACACACGCACACACCGGTACTTTGGCTTTGACCAGATTTCTTGCACTTAGAAGCTGAGAGGTATGCTTGAGAAACAGTGTGGTATGCAGTGAACATATTACCACATAATTCAGCTGTAGCCTTGCACTGTTTTGTATGTATTGTACAGTATTGAATACATATTTGAGATTTACAGATGTTTTAATTACAAACTTCCTATGTGATTTTTCACAAACCTGTAGAGACTTTATGAAGAGAGCACAATTGATAAAAGGGGGCAATCACAAAACTGTCATAGCGTACTCTACTTAAGTTGGGAGCTGGTGTAAATGTTAAGGTGTTTATCTCACAGGCACGAGATACAGGGTTTGATCCTTACCAAGGGAAATTGGCTAGGAATAAAATGTTCCACAAAGGCAGGTAGCCTAGTACTGACCTATGAACTTAGAATCCTTATTAGTGCATTGAAGGATGTGGTTTGGGTTCTAGAAGGTCTGCAGGACCCATACTATGCAAAACAACATACGTCAGAGTGACAAGTGTTTCCGTTTTGTAGTTTCTAGATGGCGTTTGTCAGGTGGGTCACACAGTTATTAGCATAATGGAGATGTCAGATATTATTTAATACTTTTCTCAGAGTAGTCGCCAGCTCGGCAAACTTTTGCAGACACTTTCTAAAGAGCAAGTACAACATAATTAATTTAGAAATGAATTGCAGCTTTTGTAATTAATTTTGCTGTCTGATGTCATTTATGTGAACTTGATGTACTTGTGTAAAAGTACTTTGATTATGATATTGTTTCTGTTTATTACCAAGAGCAGTATGACTAGTTAATTAGCTACTTTGGGGTCAGCACAGGCTTTCTGTTATCACAACTTTGTGCTTAAAGGGGGGTTTAATGGAGGAAAATAGCACTGTGTGGCTTTATACTGTTTTCAGTTCATGCAGACCTTATTGGGTCAAGGTATCATTTTAAGTATACCAAAACATAAAATATTTTGTTTGCCTGTCTGTCGCCACTGCCTTCTAGCCTGTTTTTATTTTGAGGGAGTTGGTGGTTTCCCTTACTTGTACCTTTCAATTCTGCCAGTGCATTGAGTAGTTACTGTGCATTCCTGCTTGGTTAAGGATAGGTGCCTTGCTACATTACCCACACACCTGTTTCTTTTTATTTGTACATAATGTGAGTTCTGAGCTGTGCTTGTGCTTCTACTGAGTAGCTAAATTAGTACCAAGTAGTTTCTCCGTTTTCCTGTGTTTTAAGGATGACTGGCGACGGAATGTTTGCCTGTCACCTCCCAATTAAAATAACATTGTTCTTAAATCATAGGTTTAGGTTATAAGTGCCACAGACTGAAGCCATCCTATTCCTCCATTAGGAGAGCCTAAAGATTTTCTTTGCTTGATGGAACAGAGTAGTGCACACTGTCTGATTTGAGACCTTACATCTGTACAAGCCCATCATTCTTTGGTGCCTTTTCTGTGCCACGCTGTCTGTTCATGGATTTTCCCCACCTTTTGAGAGTTTAGATCAGTTCAAGCCTATCCTGCTTTAGTGGTTTCTGCTTGTTTTGTTGCTGTGTAAGTGCTTTGTAGTGAATGCATTGTATTTTGTTGGAAACTGGTGTTAGATGAATTTATGCAATATTTTTAATTTCGCTATCACACATGGTCGAAAACATGAAAAGCAAATTTTTTTGCAGGAGAATACACTCATCCTGCACACTCACATCTCCTTCTACTTAAGTATAAACTTCCTTGCCTGCTACTCGATCTCTGACTATAAAATACACTGCCACTAGTAGCATACTGCTCAATGAAAATTTGATTTAGAAAAAAAAATGACTAATTCTTTTGATTAAATAAGCTGTACTCCTTTCATACATATTATGTGACCATTCATGTGGTGCATGTGAAATGTGGAAAATTTTAGTGATTATGATTATCCTCTTGATATAGTTGTATTCTTGTGCCTGCTTGGCCTGGGTTGTCAGTCTGCCCAGTTAACATGTATAATGACTAAAATAATGGCAGATGAGAGCCATTTGGGCAGTATGTTTACCTCCTCCCCAAAACACAGAATTGCAGAACCTAGTTACCTAAAGCATAATATAGCTTAATATTTCTTTATAGACCTACATTATTGAGGTTCTTGCATTTCCCTGCCATACCACCTCACCTTCCGAAAGGTTCCCATGTTTATACCACTTTCTGTGAGCAATGATTGCCTTCAGTTTGATAACTCATCAACACCTTATGCCCATTCTTTACGAAACTTTTGTATTAAATATGTTAAACCCCTTTCATTTGGTTGTATATCCTTGGTGTTCTTGAATCAGCATCTTGATCTTTTAATGATGTGTGGCAGGTGTCTTATAGTCTTTGTTTTACACCAATGTGGTGTCTTTGAAGTGATTTTTGTCATTGAAGTGGGAGAAAAGTTGGAAATCGGCAATAACATGTTAACAAGCAGGTTGTTATGATGAGGCATTTTATGTTTTATTTGCTTGTGCCATTTTGAAATATGTATTGTTATCTGATGGGAAAAATGTATTCCTTGCAAGTTTTTTAATGGGAATCCCTAGCTGAGCATTATAACTTGGATCATATATCGGGGGATGGGCATCCTATATGAAGGGACTATACACACAACTAAGATATGTATATGTTTTAGCCGGTGAGAATGTAGTGCTGTTTTCCAATGTATGTAATTTTATAGCAGAACAGAAAGTAAAGTAGGTTTAACTTTGCCAGAAGAAAAAGCAACTGGCAACACACAAATACTCCTTTACAGTTAAACAGTTCACTTTATGCGCTGTGTTTTGTGTCTGAAGTTTGAAACAGTAGCATTGGAATATGAGGTTACTCCTATTGTTGTGCCCTTATGACCAGCCAGTACATAAACAGTGTTTTAGTGGAGTACAGTCTTTTTTTAGTACTCTGATCTGCCAGCACAAATTCAGGGTTACAGCTTATAAAGTTCAACACAGAAAAGGTTTAAAGTGGTCTCTTACCAAGTCACTTCTTTCCAACAAAGCACTGGCAAATCTTTGGTTTCTCTGCTACTAGGGCACTCTGGTAAATGCAAGCATTCCACAGGACTCCCATCAATGAGCTGATTGCTCAAGCCCCGGCTGTCTGTCACGAACACAGTCCTGGCAGCTCTGGACTTGGCAACTTCTGCCATTTTGGCCTCACTGTTTCTTTAGACAGGTAACCACTCTAGCATTCTCAAGTGAAAATTCAGGTATACTGGCTTGAAGGTCTGGATCCCAGTCCTCTGATTTATGATTTCAAAACTCAAGCTAGCCTTCCCAATCACTTTCACATTCCTTCCTCTGCTCACTTCGTTTATATGCTGGGTAAATACCTGCTGGAGCCACCACTCTACTGCAATATCGATACAACTCTGTGTGCACATATGAAAACAGAGAGAGGGCTGCAAGGAAGAGCGTTTGGAATGATAGTAGTATATCACTGCATATTGGTTGGCATTTCTGCCACTGTAAAAGATATGCAAATTGCTACTGATTATATATGGAGCACTCCAGACATACCTGTGATGCTGAAATACTTATGACAATGTGTAGGAGTTGCAGCGAGGTCTTTTGTTTTGTTTTTTGGCAAGATCTGTAACATTTAACTTCTGGTGCTAGGTCATTGCAGATGTTGAGGGTTCAGGGATATGGAGTCAGATATGTCCGTTCTAAACTATCATGCACAAGTGGTAACCTTCTTCTTTAATTTATCACGAAAAAAAAAGTGCATTTAGTTGAACATAGTTAAGGATGTCTGTCCTGTTTTAGTGTTGTATAGTATTATATTTAAGGTATACTTTCATAGGGGTACACAATCATTTTTTGAACATTAGTAAAACTTTCTTTAACAAGTCATATTCCATGGAGACATTTTATAAATATCTTGGAACTATGCTGCCTCTTCCAGAGCCTTTTTTTAAATCTGATTTACTATAGCTGTTCATAATGTGCTTTGACAATGATTGCGTTTTGTCATTCGCCAAATTGTTTATATTATCCTTAAAGACTTGCAGTGATGCCTCACCTGTTTTATCAACATCATATTTTGTATAGTCACTAACTGATTAGCTCAAGTTATTTAGACCATGATGCTAATTATACAAGTCTTTGATAGCGTACGAACTTGTTTGTGGCCTTAGGAAAAAAAATTACAGTGGAGAAATTGTAGATATTTTTGTGTGTAATTTATGCCACAGCTATACATAGTCCTCTTTAAGAACTTCTTCTAGTTTAGCAGCACTTGCATGTCTTTTTAACCATTTTTGTATCCCTTTAATTTCATAAGCTTCATAAGTTGTGTACTGGTTCCAAAGGCCATTGAGGAAGACAGATGAGAATTCTGGATCATAAACATTTATATTGACCCATGCATAGAAAGTTCATTTTAAAACTTGTAATGGAATCTGTTTTACAAATGCGCACTGGTAGTTTATTCTAAGTTTACAACTTGTTACAAATTGTTTTCTTCAATTCTATAGCGGTCAACCCAAAACTTTGTATTTTGGTGTTTAATATGTTTTCACACTGTGAAGACTGGTAGAGAAGGGTGAAGTCTGCCAGCCTAGCCAGATAGAATTGTGCTATAATTTATAAATATGAATGTTGAACTTAAAAGCTATAATTTATAAATATGAATGTTGAACTTAAAACAATGTGGCAACATTGCTATCTGCTGTAAAGAAAGCTAAGTCAAGCATTTCTTGTTGGTCCTTTGAAATTAAAAATTTTCATGAGTGCCTTTGATGTTTTTAAGTCTGCTCCAATCCAGCTAGATGAATGCTTCCTGACCATTCTTTTAAGGCTAAAGTTAATGACCAGAATTTACACGTGGAATGTCCTTTATTGTTCTAAGTGTAAAAGAATGTAAATGCAGTTTCTGTCAGCCTGGGAACGCCAGGAAAGTGTATGATGTAATGTTCTATCAGCACTGCAGTTTCAATTTAAACAGTGAGAACCAAAGATTAAGCATTTTTGTCCGACTATCCAACTCGCAGCACTGCCTTATGCTCTATTTAAGTAAGTTATTTTAGAAGTGTGTTTTTCTTGTATAAATAGCTAGGACTATAACGATTAGAATGTGTGTTTCTGTGATGTCAGAACTGTACTACTGATTTTATTTTAAGTATTTCTGTGTGAACTCTTGACTAGCTCTGTGTAGTAGAAAGCATTGTCTTGTGGTTTTAATTATTTATTATTAAATATTTTAAAACCTTTCAACTGTGGCTGGTTTTGTGTAGAGATAATTTAGAGTACTTGCGTGCCTTTGGTAAAATTGTACAAAGCCACTCCTATAGCTTTAGCTGTGGGCTATACTACCAATTGGATAATAATATTGTACAGCAATTGGACACCCTTTTAAGGGCCTTTGAGTAGCTGATAAGTATTAGCTGGGTGTTGGCAGTAATTACTACCGTATAGTCTGGGTAAAAGGGGGCACAGCAGGAGAGCCTGTGCCAGCCTTCCCATAAGTAGTGTGTGTGTGTGTGTGTGTGTGTGTGTGTGTGTGTGTGTGTGTGTGTGTGTGTGTGTGTGTGTGTGTGGGTCAGCTACTTGGGCAGGGACACAAAGCACTAGTTGGACAGAGAGGGTGCTGGAGATTTTAGCTTGCCCAACTAGGCTGATCTGGATCCTATAATTTTGCCAGTGGGGAGTCTTATTGGGGACCAAGTGAGTGACCAGCCCCGGACTGACACTGATCTCTGTGTGCTCTTAAGGGAAATTGCACTTTACTGTGTGTATTTGTTATCCTTTCCTTTCATATGAGATGCCCTCTCTGGTGTTAGTGGTGAGGATTGAGGCTCCTTGATTGCTGGGCCAGGGCACAGGCGTCGCATATTAATTGGTGGCAGTGGTTGGGATATCCACCTCTCCTATTAATTGGTGGCAGTGATTTGGATATCCTCACATATTTGTTTGGCAGTGGTGGGATATCCACACCACATATTAATTAGTTGGCAAATACTAATTGGCTTGTGTTGGTGAGGGTAGAGTGAATCCTGTAGCTTGTGTACAGTGAGCTTTTGAAGGTGTTTTTGTACTCTAAAATGGCCACGCAGTTAGTTCAGAGCACAATTGTTTTATTTCTTTTGTTAGCTTAGTCAGGGTGATCAGGCAACATGTCAGCAGAGGAGTATGGAAAGCTGACAAGGAGCCAGCTGGCAGAGATGTGCCAGGCTAGGGGACTGGTGTATGGAAACCTGACTAAGGCAGCCTTGGTTACAGCTGCATCAGAAAACAGCAACCAGGAGGACATTCAGACTGGTAGTGGAGATATAATTCCCTCTGAGAATGGACAGCTCAACCTTTCTGCAGTGGACTTGTGGACAGCTCAACCTTTCTGCAGTGGACTTGAAAATCCAGCTGGAGCTAAAGAGACTTGAGTTGGAGGCCAGGCGTGTGGAATTGGAAGCAAATGAGAGACTGCGATGTTTGCAGGCTGAGGAGAATGAGAAACTGTTACATCTGCAAGCTGAGGAACAAGAGAAGCAGAGGCAGCATGAGAAGGAGTTGCTGACTCTTCACCAGAGTCATGGAGGTAATGGGGAAGGGAGTAACTGGACCACAGAAGCACTAAAGGTCAGTAAATGTCTTCCACAGTTTAAAGAGGGGGATAAATTTGATAGTTTCATTCATATGGTTGAGAGGGTATGTAAACAGTATGAAGTTGACCAAGGGCTCTGGGTACAGTTCCTGACCCCCTTACTCCATGGTAAAGCTGTAACTGCATTAGCTAAAATGTCTGACATAGCATGTGCTGTAAAGAAATGTCTTTTTGAACTGTTTAAGCTAACACCTGAAATGTATAGGAAAATGTTTTGTGAGCATAGACGCAAGGCAGATGAAAATGTGTGTGAATATGTTGCTAAATTGAGCACTTATTTCCATAGGGAGGGTGGATGTTAGGTCACCACTTTTGAAGGGCTGGTAGACCTTTTGGTGAGGGAACAAGCCCTTAGCACTTTGCCTGAGTTCATGAGGATCTGGTTAGTTGATAGACAATGTGCTACTTCAGATGAGTTTGGAAAGCAGGGAGACCTATACCTGGCAAGCAGGGCAGCCCTGCACAGGAAGGGGACCCCCAGTTCTGCTCATGGATCTAAAGGAAACCCTGGTGGGCACCACAAGACTGCCACAACAGAATCTTCCAGTAGCAGGGGGAAGCCACTAGTCCAGGTACATGTCCAGGAGCTAGGGTTAAATGTTTATGATGCAACCAGTGGGGCCATGTGGCATACAGGTTTCCACGGAGGCAAGGTGGGGAACCAAAGGTGAGGGAGCCAGTAAGTGGGAAAGACAAAATGCCAATAGTAGGTTGTCTTGAGACATCAGGGGTATGGAACTACCATCCTGCAGATGTCCTGATAGGGAAGGATTGGATGAGGCAGTACCATGTGCTTATGCAGTACCATGTGCTTATGCAGTTAAGTACGATGACTAGGAGACAAGCATGTGGGACTGGTAGCCTGGGGAAATGCAGACAAGCTACATACTTGCATCCAGGACTGGTGAGGTGGGTACTTCAGGGAGGAAGCTATGCAGTAGCAGTGAGACTGAATGTGAGCCATAGCTGCTTGTGGGTACTGATGTTCCCTTGGACAGAGTGACTGCAAAGGTAGAGGTGAGTAGTGGTACCCAGGCTGACAGTGATGCACCACTGTTGGAGGATGCCAGACTTCCTGTGGAAGGGGAGCTGGGAAGGGGTAGAAGGAGAGAGGTGAGACAGACTCTGCTCTCAGACCCCACATTGCAAGGCCTGAGGAGGTAGCTAGAGAGGCACCTGAATCTCAAGGAAAAGGGGAATCCGTTTACTGGGACAAAGGGTTATTATACAGAGAGTGGACCCTTAAGGAGGGCTAGAAAGTGACAGAGTACAACAGTTGGTAGCGCGTAGAGCCTACCATCTGGCACTTCTAGCCATAGCCCATGATATTCCCTTTGCAGGTCATATGGGCATAACATGTATAAAGAGGTGTATTATGCAGAACTTCTATTGGCCTGGAATTTCCAGAGATGTAACAGGGTACTGCAGGACCTGTGATCAGCGCTAAAAGGTAGGCAAGGCAGGAGACAAGGTGAGCGCTCCTTTGATGACTTTGCCTGTGATTGAGGAGCCATTTCAGGGGGTAGCTATAGATATTGTGGGTCATCTGAGTACCCAAAGTTCCACAGGGAAAAAATATATCCTACTGGTAGTGGATTATGCTACACGATACCCTGAGGCAGTGGCTTTGTCCTCCATTGAGGCAGAGAAGGTGGCAAATGCTTTGTTAGAGATTTTCAGCAGGGTAGGTTTCCCAAAAGAAATATTGTCTGACAGAGGTGCCGATTTCATGTCCGACCTGCTGACTTGTGTGTGGAAGTCCTGTGGGGTGAAGCACATGAAGACCACCCCCTACCATCCCCAGACTAAATGGTCTTGTGAGGTTAAATTCTACAATCAAGTCTATGCTATGGGCATTTGCATATCAGTTTAAGAGGAGTGGGACAAATATTTGCCCCATCTGTTTGCTTATAGAGAAGTTCCCCAGGAATCCACAGGTTTTTCACCATTTGAGTGACGCCTGCTGTCGTGTTCTTAAATACCACTGTCTTTCTAGTTGCCTGCCTTTTATGTTAATTTGACCATATATCTCATTTCCTCTCTGCTTTCACTGGCTTGTGTAAGTAAGCACAAATTTGTTATTTTGTGAAATCTCTCCCCTTCAACTATTTAAACTTATTGACCATCCTACTGTATTCCATAGTGTCAGAATACAAAAGTGACCACCCCTTTCAATCTATCTTGCTGTTTTAAAAATAGTGACTCTCCACTAAAATGTAACTTTTTAGACGGGTAAAACTTAAGTTACCTACTTTCACATCTAACTTAGTGCACACTGCAGTGTTTAGGATAAACCATTTTGTTTCATCTTACCTTTAAGCATCCCTGTGACTAGCACTTGCTCTAATACCTGCTGGAAAGCACTAGGAAGCTTTAAACTGATACAAGCACTCAACTCTTTGTTAATAAGGAGAAATTATTCATAGGCACTAAACAGTCTATAATTGCAAAGTACCTTGCTAAGGCAAGGGAAAACCGCTCCTGTGCTTTACAAAAAAAACACCAAACTAGGCATGTCCAAGGGTCAGCTTCTGGTGATTTCTGCTGTCCACCTGGTGAATCTGGGCATACTGGGGAAATGCAGCAATTGCCTCATTTACACAGACAACCCTCTCCACCTACCACCCAACACTACAACCTGTGAGAGATGCACTTACATAGCCAAACTGGAAGCAAAGCTCTCTCCTACCAAGATTGTGCTAGACAGTCAAGAGGAGAAAGTTAACACCTGCACTACACCTCAAGCAACACATAGCCCGTCTAAACCCACACCACCAACACCCACACATAGCCTCATTAAATCCACATATGCAGAAGCCCTTAACTGTAACCTGCCCAAGCAACAAGGACCTCCGAAGCTGAAACGCAAACAAACACCAATCACAACCAAAGCGTCACATAGCTCACAACACCAGTGTGCTACCCAGCAACAGCCCCCAAGGCAAGACAACGTACCTAACACTTTAGTCATAGGTGACTCTATATTCAGGCACACTGATGTCCCACTCACCAGGCTGAACAAGGAGAAAATTAGTCAGCTGCCTGTCTGGTGCCAGGATCCGCCACCTAACGCATGCACTCAAGTCACTCCACAACAAGTACAAATATGACTCTGTCATTGTCCACGTTGGAGTGAATGATTTGAGACGTACCTCCCTGGACTACATGAAAAGAGACGTGGAAGAGCTCTCTGATCATGTGGCCCAGGCAGGTATGACCCTAGCCCCGAGTAGCATCCTGCCTTTGCCCAGAATGATATTACACTATAAGGACAAAATGATTGACTTCCAACAATTGGCTAAGCTTCTGGTGTTATTTAAAGGAGATCCAGTATCTGTCTGCCTGGGACGACATGATCGACAAACCACGATGCTTTGCCAGGGATGGTTTGCACCTGTTGCCCCTGGGATTCAGGTTACTGGCTAAAGCTCTTGCCACCCCTATAGTGCCTTTTTTAGGCAAAGTTCAAAGGACAAAACCACCACCGTAACGGGTACAAGTATGCAAATTCTGAAGGTAATGCTACTCTATGCTAGAAGTCTAAACCTCAAAATGCACTCTCTTGAGGCACTCCTAAAAATGGAGAACATCGATATCTGTACAGTAACTGAGACTTGGTTCAAGGCTCCCGAGACCACCCCTGCAGTACCAGGCTACAACTCTTACCACACTTTTTTCGGCCACCAAACCAGGATCGAAGCACTAAAGGTGGAGGAGTGTCCATATTCACACCACCAGGCTAGTTGCCCAACACAATGCGTCTGAAATTCTCCAGGTGCAACTAACACTAAGTAAGACTGCAATCCAAATTGTAGCTTGCTACAGATCCCCCACTATACCCCAAGATTCTCATTACACCTTTCTAAACATACTGGAAAACATTAAGATACAAACAAACACCCTAATACTGGGTGATTTCAACTACCCTGCCATTAACTGGGAAAACCACTCGTGTACCAACACCTTTGCCCAACGGTTCTTGGAATTCATAAATTCCAATGCCCTGGATCAACTAATCCATAGTCCCACCAGGGGCTCCAGTATCCTAGACCTGGTCATTTAATAACATGGGAAATCGATGCTCCACACCGATGGTCACTCCCTCATTGGTCAGGTCTGACCATAAGCTAATCACCCTTAACATCCACATCCCACCCCCCACCCCCAGTAAGGAAATCTCCATAAAAATCTTCTCCAAAGCCAACTTCATGCTACTCAAGTCAGAAGTGACAAACTTCATGACACCCATGCAGATGAGAACTGAAAGTTCGGAAGCCAATCTGGTGATCCCCTGCCGTAAACAAACTTTACAACAAAAGGAAGAAACTGTTGCAGAAAAGCGGAAAATCCCAGGATGTAAAAAAACTCCCTTACCAGCATCAGTAAGAAGCGGAGATCCTTCATAAAATCTTCCAAAGCTAGTTAAGAAAATAAAATTGCCAAAGATTCCAAAGACAACCACAAGGTATTCTATAATAATGTCAAGAATCTAAATGGCAATGCTCAGATATGCTCTGAGCTACAACAGAATGGCATTAAAATATACTGATCCCAAGGATATTGCCAATATCCTGGCAGATCAATTCAGTGCCAATTTCACCCCCTAAACAGCCCATCTCAATACTGGAAGATTGTCAAAATCTGGTAATAACAGCCACACAGGTAAAAAATCCTCACTCTCCAAAGCTAAGAATACAGCATCCATGGGACCAGATGACATCCCAGGCTGTGTACTACATGAACTACAAAATGAACTGGCATCTCACCTAAGTGTCATGTTTAATCATAGCCTCACCTCAGGCTTTGTGCTCACTGAGTGGCGCACAGCTGCAGTTATCCCACTACACAAGGGGGATCCACCTTGGATCCCAGGAACTACCACCCCATCAGTCTGATGAGCGTGATCTGCAAGGCCATGGAACGTATTATCATGGAACTTATAAACCATTGGCAACCTTAAAACAATGGACCACACCCAGTTTGGGTTCGTGAAGGGCCGATCTTGTCTCCTGAACCTGATTGACTTCTTCAAATCTGTCTCCACAGAGCAGTGGATGAGGGTAAGGCAGTCCACACCAGCTTATCTGGACCTCACCAAGGCCTTTGACACCATCCCCCACTCAGGAATCCTAGATAGACTTGCTATGCTGGGCATCAATCCCTACGTCACTAGATGGGATGCTAACTGGCTCACAGAACCCACACTAAAAGTAGCCAACTCCAAATCCAGCTCCCGACAAGTGGAGTACCTCAGGGTTCAGTCCTGGTACTGCTCTTGTTTGGCATCTACTTCTCTGAAGTGCAGGCCAACATCTAAGGGGCTCTGGCTAACAAAGTTTGCAGATGACTGCAAACTGGGAGCCATTATTGAATCCCCAAATGATGTGGATACTCAAAAGGGCCTTACAGAAACAGATGCTTTGGTGCCAGAGCCATGGGCTCAAGCTCAATGCCAAGAAATGTATAGTTATCCCCCTTGGAGAAAAAACATGTACCTGTGAATTACCACATAGATGGCAGTACGCTAAACACCGAAAGTGTGATGAGACTTGGGGACACAGGTGGACAGTGGTCTCGCCTTCGATAACCACATTGCCACAACAGTCGGGAAATCCTTTTATGTGGCACACCTCATCACTGAGGGCTTTTCATCCAGAAAAAAGGAGGTCATTGTCCCACTGTACTCATCCCTCATTAGACCCATTGTAGACTACAACGCCCTGTTTGGTATGTACCTCTCAAGTCATCTGCGACAACTGTAAAGGCTGCAGAAATACCTCACTAAAAGAATCACGGGCCTAAATCAGATGCCCTATGCTGACTGCCTTAAAAAAAACTCCAGCTATACTCTGTCGCATACTGTCTGCTCAGAGGCGATCTCTGCTTAACATACAAGGCCATGTCAAACCCAGAGCTGTTGAGAAATGCTCCACTTAAAGAAATCCCAATCCTTCAGAGCCACATGCTCCAGGGATCTAAACCTTGTCATCACAATAAACAAAACATGCTGGAGGGATAGGTTCCAAACCCAGAGACTCCCCAGACTCTGGAATAGACTGCCCTTACATGTCAAGCAGAGCACCTCTTTGGCCCTCTTCAAAAGGAACCTTGATGATTGGATGGGAGAAGGGAAATTCACCCCGGGGATCACGTCCGTTGCCCTGCTAGACAGGGGTCCAGGGAAATAGTGTGGGAAAAAATAGCCAGGGAATTATGGCTAGGCTTGTATATGCCCTAGGGCCGATAGTGTAGTACCACCCTATGAGTTGCTGTATGGGTATAGGTTGAGGGGACCTTTAGATTTAATTCGAGATGAGTGGGAAGGTGAGTGCGAGTCTCACAAGGAGTCTGTTGTGGCATACGTCCTAAACCTCAGGACAAGGCTCAGGGAACTCATGGGCTTGGCCCAGGAGAACCTGGCAGAAGCCCAACAACAGAAAAAAGTGTGGTATGACAGGAATGCTTGAGCTAGAGAGGTATGCTGTGTGGCAGCAGGTAATGGTTCTCATTTCTGTCAGACGCAAAAAGCTGCATGCAGCTTGGGAGGGTCCCTACAAGGTGGTAAGAAAGGTAGGTGATGTTAACTACATGGTGGAACTGCTAGGCAGACGGCAGGGGCACAAATTGTACCATGTTAACATGATAAAACCTTACCATGATAGGGAGGCCCTTGTGCTGAGCATTTATAGTGGATTGTAGGAGGAGTCTGAAGGAGATCTTACGACTGATCTCCTCAGTGAGGCTCGGGCTGACACCTCGGTGGAAGGGGTAGTAATGTCCCAGTAGCCATCTCCTACCCAGGTTCAAGAAATTTGAGCAGTGTTGCAGGAATTTGGGGACGTTCACTGGGAAACCAGGGTGCACACACCTAGTGCAGCACCAGGTGGATTCTGGACCCCAAAGTCCTATTAGGCAGGCCTCTTATAGGGTGTCTGAGAGAGTCAAACAGACACTCTGAGGGAAGAAGTACAGGAGATGTTGGAACTAGGGGTGATTCAAGAGTCCAACAGTCCCTGGGCCTCCCCAGTAGTGCTGGTGCCAAAGAAGGATGGCAGCACCAGGTTCTGTGTAGTCTAAAGGAAATTAAGTAGTCACTCCGAGACATGCTTACCCCATGCCTAGGACAGATGAGGCCCTAGAGCAGTTGGGTGGGGCCAAGTATCTTACAACCATTGATCTTACCAAGGGTTACTGGCAGGTGCCCTTGACTCCCAGTGCTAGAGAGAAGTCGGCCTTTGTGACTCCTTTTGGCTTGTATGAGTTCTGAGTTCACAAAGATGCCCTTTGGAATGAAGAATGCCCCAGTGACTTTCCAGAGGCTGGTAGATCATATCTTAGCAGGAGGGTTTGCCCTTGCTTGCATGGATGATATTGCTATCTACAGCCATTCCTGGCAAGAGCACCTTCAGCATGTCAGGGAGGTGCTGGGCAGACTACAGAGGGGCAGGGTCGACCATTAAGCCGAGCAAATGTCAGGTGGGTATGGCGGAGGTCTTTCTATCTAGGACATGGAGTGGTAAGATCAGGCCAGAACCTGCCAAAGTGGCAGCCATTTAAGCATGGCCTGCACCTGTTAATAAAAAGCAGGTGAGGGCATTTTTAGTGACAGCGGGGTACTACAGAAAGTTGGTCCCCAGTTATAGTATCATAGCTGCTTCTCCCCTCACAGACCTGACAAGGAAGAACTGGCCAGATAAGGTAATGTGGACCCCAGCATGTAAGCAGGCATTCCAGAAGCTTAAAGAAGCATTGGGAAGACCCCCTGTGTTAGCCAGTTCAGATTACAGCAAAGAATTTGTTTGCAGGTGGATGCTTCGAACCATGGGGTGGGGGCTATACTTAGCCAGATTTCTTCAGATGGGGAAGAGCCCCCAGTGGTTTATCTCGGTCTTAGGCTCCAACCCAGGGAGGAATGCTATGCAGCTGTAGAGAAGGAATGTGTAGCCCTAGTGTGGGCACTGCAGAATCTTCAGCCTTATCTGTATGGAAGGAAATTCATTGTTATGACAGATCACAATCCCCTAACATGCTAACAGAGCCCGCCAGCAAAATGCAAGTTGCTAAGATGGAGCCTGGGGTTGCAAGCATATAATATCAGTGCAGCACCACAGTGGGAGTAGCACCACAGTGGGAGTAGCAATGCCAATGCAGATAGACTCTCAAGATGGAATGGGGTGAGGTACACTCGGATAGACCTAACCCTGTCAAGTGGCGTTTCTCAAGGGTCACTTGAAAAACTAGCTTGAGTTCTCCGGGGAGGGGAGAAATGTGAAGACTAGTAGAGAAGGGTGAAGGCTGCCAGCCTAGCCAGATAGAATTATCTGCACAATTCTGTCATTTGTAAATATGAATGTTGAACTTAAAACAATGTGGCAACATTGCCATCTGCTGTAAAGAAAGCTAAGTCCAGCATTTCTTGTTGGTCCTTTGAAATTTAAAATTATTTTATGAGTGCCTTTGATGTTTATAAGTCTGTTCCATTCCGGCTAGATGACGGCTTCCTGCCTATTGTTTTAAGGCTAAAGTTAATGACCAGAATGTACATGTGGAATGTCCTTTATTGCTCTAAGTGTAAAAGAATGTAAATGGAGTTTGTCAGCCCAGGAACACCAGGAAAGTGTAAAAGATGATATGTTTTATCAGAACAGCAATTTCAATTTAAACAATGAGAACCAGCAATTATTAAGAACTTTTGTCTGACTATCCAACTCACAGCACTACCTTATGCTCTATGTAAGTTATTTTAGAAGTGTGTTTTCTTGAAGAAATAGCAAGGACTATAAAGATTAGACTGTGTTTTTCTGTGATGTCAGAACTGTACTACTGATTTATTTTAAGTATTTGTGTGTGATCTCTGAACTCTTGACTAGCTCTGTGTAGTAGAAAGCAGTGTCTTGTGGTTTTAATTATGTATTAAATGTTTTAAAACCTTTCAATTGTGGCTGTTTTTGTGTAGAGATCATTTAAGCTCTTTAGAGTACTTGTATGCCTTTGGTAAAATTGTACAAAGCCACTCCTATAGCATTGGCCCTGGGCTATTCTACCAATTGGATAATAATATTGCACAGTAATAATTGGACCCCCTTTTAAGGGCCTTTGAGTAGCTGATAAGTATTAGCTGGGTGGTGGCTGGGTGGTGGCAGTAATTACTATCGTATAGTCTGGGTAAAAGGGGGCATAGCTGGAGAACCTGTGCCAGCCTTCCCAGAATTGGTTGTGTAAACTCTCTTATCTCGAAGTGTGTGTATATCAGCTACTTGGGCAGGGACACGAAGAACTGGTTGGATAGAGAGGATGCTGGAGATTTTTAGCTTGCCCAGCTAGGCAGAGATCTGGACCCTATAGCTGTGCCAGTGGGAAGTCCTATTGGGGACCTGGGAAGCAAGTGAGCGACCAGCCTCGGACTGATTGTGATCTCTGTGTGCTCTTAAGGAGAATTGCACTTTACTGTGTGTATTTGTTATCCTTTCCTCTCATATGAGGTGCCCTCTCTGGTGTTAGTGGTGAGGATTGAGGCTCCTTGATTGCTGGGCCAGGGCACGGGTGTCACACACACCATCATGAAAGGCAAAATTTAACTGTTCCCCTTATTCATTTGTAGAAGCTTTATATGCTAGTTAAAATCATTCCTTTGAAGTAATATATAAAACAAGCTGCTGCCACCTGTCAATTTATGATACATTTTTTACAGACTTATCCTCTTTGTAAATTTTCTTTTGACCAACACCTGTTGGAATAAATACAGAATTGACTGTTGTATTCCAAAGTAGGTATTGTATACACCTTGTACAGGGATACAGTTATCCTCTATAGTAATTTCACTTACCACATAAGTTGATGTATAGTGGCGTCTGCATGTTTAAAAAAAATTAGTGAATCCTGCGATATGGAGGTAAAAAAAAGGGAAGTTTCTTAGACAAATATAATGATGTACTTGATCAGTCCTAAATTGTATTCCTGTTTTTTTTTTTACTGCACAATCAGAGATTTCTGCAAGATACTTTTTCCCCATTAAAATCGTTACTACTGTTATGAAACCCTCCTTAAAAATGTGTCTGTATTTGTTTACCCAAAATGCATTGTTTTTAGGAAACTTGCAAAATAAGTTGCTCATGAACCTATCCCTTTGGAATACCACACTGTTTGTCAGCTGTAATGCATTTAAAGCCCTGCACAATAATGGCTGGTTTTCTTTTTGTTAACCAGTTCCAGATCCATCCCGTTAAGCAAGCATTGCACTCATTATAGTGGGCCAAAAAATCAAATGCTTTAGCTAAATCTAAAAGACTCCAATTCTATGGCCCATTGTGACTTGATTTGCAAAAATGAACGTGTTTAATGTCCTTTGGTTAATCCATGTTGATGCATATCAATGTTGGCCAGCATTTGTATCTCTCATCCAAGTTTGCAAGTAGATAACATTAAAAAAAAATTGTCCTATGACAGTTGTGACTGGCGTAAATCAACTATAAACCTATTAGCCTTACATTACCCTGTGTGTGAATCAGTGTAATATTAGAGTATTTCCATTCCATGGGTAATGCATTTGTTCTATAATTAAATATTTATACTGTTCATTTAATAGATTAACAGTTTGACATAAATAACTATCATACTTCAGGTCCTGTGGAAGTTTTCACTTTTACTTTGTTCATTGCATACTTTATCATACATGTGGTTATAAAGCAGCAGATCTCGCCCTTTGTTGTGGATGGTTAAGTAATCTTTTCCTGAAATGGAACATTCTCATAATCTAGAAAAATGATCACTAACTGCATTGGCAATTAATCTTGGGTTAATCCTCTTGCAGCCACCCAGCTTCAGAGTAATTTTAGTTTTATTTGTTTTATGAGTTAATACGTTTTATAATCTTTCTTGTTAAAACATTAACATATGCGAGAGATGCAATTAGATAGCTAAATTGGAGGCTAAGCTCTCTCCACCCAAGACTGGAACAGGCAATCATGAGGAGAAGGTTAATACTTGCACCACACCTCCAGCCTCACATAGACACACTAAACCATCACTGGTAGAAAAATACACATAAATACACAAAATCAAACTCGGAGACTCTAAATAAAAACCTGCAAAAGCATCACAGACCTCCAAAGCAGACACCTAAAAAACCTGCACCTCCCGTCACAAACCAGACAACACATAAAACACAAAATCAGTGTGCCACACACTCACAGCCCTTAAGGCGAAATTACATACCTAACACACTAGTAACAGGCGACTCTATAGTCAGGCACACTGACGCCCCACTCACTAGGCTGGACAAGGAGAAGGTTATTGTTAGCTGCCTGTCGGGAGCCAGAATCTGCCACATAACACAAGCACTCGGGTCACTCCAGAACAAGTACAAATATGACTCTTCGATGTGAATGACCTGAGACGTACCTCCGTGGACTACATGGAGAGACATAGAAGAGCTCCCTGATCATGTAGCCCAGGCGGGTATGACCCTGACCCCGAGTAGCATCCTGCCCTCACCAAGAATGATACTGCAGTATAAAGAAAAATGATCAATTTCAACAATTGGCTAAGCTTCTGGTGTCATTCAAAGTGGATCCAGTGTCTGCCAGCCTGGGACGACATGCTCGACAAGCCTCGTTGCTTCGCAAGAGACTGCTTGCACCCGACTCCCCTAAGCTTTCGAATACTGGCCAAGGCTCTTGCTGGCCCCATAGTTCCTTTTTTAGGCAAGGCTCAAAAGTCAAACCCACCTCCGTAAACAGCACAAATAAAAAAAAATGAGGATTATTCTACTCAACGTCAGGAGTTTAAATCTCAAAATGCACGCGCTCGAAGCACTCGTCAGTATGGAGAAAGTCGACATCTGTGCAGTAACTGAAACCTGGTTCAAGGCTCCGCAGAGCACCCCAGTACTACCAGGCTACAACTCATACCACACATTTCGGCCACAGACAAGGACTGAAACACAAATGGAGTGGGTGTATCCATATTCATGAAAGATACCTACACCTCCAGGTTAGTGGCGCAGCATGATACCTCCGAGATCATCCATGTGCAGCTAACATAAGGCAAATCTGCAGTGTAAATTGTGGCCTGCTACAGATCACCCTCCATGACCCAGGACCACCACTCCGCCTTTCTGGAGAGACTGGCAAACATGAAGGTCCTACCGAACACACTGATATTGGGTGATTTCATTTACCCTACCATTAACTGGGAAAACTGCTCAAGTACAAACTCCCAGGTCCAGCGCTTCCTGGAATTTATCAACTCAAATGCCCTGGATCAGCTGGTAAACTCCCCTACCTGAGGTGAAAACATATTGGACCTATCCTCACCAACTTGGGAGACAGGTGTTCCACACCGGAGGTCATCCCGTCACTGGTTAGATCAGACCATGAACTAATCACACTGGATGTCCACACCATACCACCACTGAGGTAGTGCAAAATAGCACAAAGTATACTGAACCCACTGATATTGCCAACATCCTGGCAGATAGATTCAGTGCAGACTACACCACCACTGAGCTAGTGCAAAATAGCACAAAATATACTGAACCCACTGATATTGCCAACATCCTGGCAGATTCAGTGCAAACTTTACACTTCTCCGGTATTGTTGTGGGCCCTTTTGGGGGTAGTGTCCTAGAAATCACAGACGCACAGGTGAAAACTGCCCTTTCAAAAGCACAGCATCAATGGGGCCAGATGGTGTCCCAGGCTGTGTCTTGCATGAACTACAGAACGAACTAACCCCCTCACCTAAACACACTGTTCAACCTCCGCCTCTCCCAGGGTTGCCAGATGTCCCCATTTGAGCGGGACTGTCCTGAGATCAGCAGCCTGATCCCGAGTCCCGCACTGCGGGTTTAAATCCCGGGCAGCCTTTTTTTTTTTTTTTTTTGATTGGCCCGTATGCGGGCCAATCAAAAATCGCTAAACACAGGGCTTCTTGTGTTTAATGCGCCTGCTCTCCATCTCCAACAGTGTTATGGGAGAAATATAAATCGCACATGGCTGAAGTTATTTTCCGTCGAATACGCATGTATATATATATATATATATATATGTGTGTATGTGTCCATGTATAACCAGTATTTAGATCATTAAAGTGTAATACTTTACTGATCCTTTGACGTATTTAAAAAAAAAATCATGCGCTTCCATTATTGATGTAATGCATGACAAAGAAAATATAACTAATCTGAACCTTTTTCCAAAAATGCATCTAAGAATGGTACTGTTTTAACTACAGACACAACCATTTTATTGTTGCTAAAATGAAACTGTTTACAGAAAACTCCCCAACCCTAATTTGATGATTTGTGTTCAATTAGAGTTTCTGAGATAACTTTCTTGTAACTCTGTAAGATGCAATGCATTTTATCTTCTGTATTGTTGCCTCAACTGTATAACATATTGTTTAGTAATTCTACAAAAAGGATCCAATCATGTCTTCTAGCACTATTGAAAATATGGCATATTTACTGGAAAAAAACGCACACTTGTATAAATTTTAATCTTCGATTTGGCATAAAATTTTTGTTGGGCAGTCTCCCAACTTTTTGAATTTTTAGAGTAAACATGCATCATAAAAAAAATTATCTTGTACTGCAATGTATCATCATCAAATTAACAAAAGTAGTGAATGATATAAACAGTATCTCCCTTTCTTGACCAAGAATGCTTAAGATGTCATTAAGGCACATCTTTAGAACTCTTTGCATTTCTTAGCATGTACAATTTTCATAGGTTCCTAAGACGATACTAGGCTATTGGCCTGGAGGTTCTTGTAAGCCTAGCCAAGAATTTCACCCATGTTCCCACAAAGTCAACAGCACTTGTTTTCCCTGTCCAGCAGGGAACAGGTGGGATCCCAGAGGTATATTTTCTGTTTCCCATCCAGTCATCCATGTTCCTCTTAGAGGGCTAGTGAGCTCCCCTGCTTGACATGAAGAGGAAGTCTATTCCACAGATGGGGGAGTTGTCGGGACACATCTATCCTGACAACAACTTAATGTCACAGACCATGTTGAGACCTAGTGTGTGGGTTGCGCGAGTGAGGTTTGACTTGTGGATATGCAGCAACTCCAAGTCTGAGACGGCCTTGTATGCCAGACACAGGTCACATTCTAAAGCTTCTTGTCTGTATGATGCCCTCAGTAATAAGAAACATGTGACCTTAAATTTCCTGTGTCTCATCCATCTTTCACCCATAAAAATGAGAATGTGGCCTTGCTGCATCTTTCTGCAATCTCTCACTGTAAGTTTTTAATGTACATGTAATTTTATAGTACACAATTCATAATGATTATACAGTGATATGCACACCTTTCATTTTACAGTATTTCACTTAAACTTGCCATTCAGAATATGCATACTTTAATTTGGAAATAATATAAGGAATAGTTTGTCACTTGCATCCTTCTGTTTCCTGACAGACAAACTACAATCCACTGCTTAATGAAAACACGCTGCTTGCTTCAGGTTAGCCACTCCCTATTTTGCAAGCCACAGCTGGAAGCACTCCTTTTTAAATGCTGTATACAATGACTTCATGAGTAGAAATAGATATATATCCTGTTTTCCAAGGCACTCCCACCCCTCCATGTCTGTCTCCTGGCATACACCACAGACTTCCATCTTCCCCTCATCCTTGCCTCCTCAAGCTATCTGAAGTACTTTTTTTTTTGTTTTCTCATACTTTCTGTTAGTTGTCAGCTTTTCCCTACTTTCTTGTAGCATGTCCTAACTCGTCAAGACTAAACTAACAGTGTAGAAAAGAATTAATTATACTGAGAGTCTGTGGTCCCCAAGTCTCCAAAAGGTTGTTGTTGTGTCTTTCGGCTTTTCCCGGTTAGGTGTCGCCACAGCGGAACTCCGGTCCGCTAATGATTGGTAGTTGATTTTTTACTTGCCGAGTTACCAGCCCTGACGCACAACCTTCAACGAAGGTACGTCCATTCACGCATGTCTCCATGCAGAAGATGCTCTAGCCGAGAATCGAACCAGACAGGGTTATTAATGGTCTGAAGTGCATTTAGAACTTTGTTCCACTTTTTTCCACAGCCTTTGGCCCTATGATGGCCTAAACAAACAAATATGACTAGGAAAGACTGACTTTCAAGGAAGAAAGCTGTAATGCATAAGGCTTAATATTCAAGGCTGATGACGCAGTAGTTACTATACGGATAGTAGTTTATCTGTAAACTGAGAGTAAAATGTTTCCTAGGGCACACGAATCTTATCTAGAATGACTGCCTTCCTACCACCCCCGAAAAAATAATAATTTTCATTGTATCCTTCTAGTGTTAAGTTTGGATGAAAAGGGTAAATGAACATAGTCACATATTTCAAGTTGTTGCTGTCATACACATGTACATCATGCCTCCTCAGACCTAACAGGTACCTTCTCTGTTCCTCTCTGAAGTTAAACTAGGATGAAATTGAAAGAACACCCAGAATGCAACAACATATTTCAACCGATTCCTGTCAGCTCTACATATGCAGCATACAAACTTTCCCCATCCCAAAAAATATCCACCTGTATACATCTGATTTCAGTTGTGAAGAAAGTGAAAGAGTAACATTTGCAGTAATTCATTCCAGTTTGTTCCTAGACAAGCTATAGAGACATTCTCTGCATACCTATGAGATGCCGTTTTGAGGAAATTTAATGAAATAATGACCGCACTGCCCACACACTCAAGTTATAGTGATCTTTTTTGTGTACCTCTGAAGTTTGTGAAGAAATTAAAGAATTAATAACCACAGTATAGCCAGCCCCCCATACAAAACTGTACCAGTCTGTGTTCACATCTGAGTAGTATCATTTTTAGACTAGGTAAGGCCCACTTGAGGACCCTTCTAAGCCAGTTGTATACCATTGCATGATGGCCCCCAGAAGTTCTGAGGTTCTAGATGTTATGTGATGCATTTTATTATTTTTTTCACTACCCAGAAGATTTATGCATGTACCCACCAATATTTTTACACACACGGATATAATATGCTTTTTACATGCAAATTGGAAGAAAGGAAGAACATCAGTTAATTGAGGAGTTGGAGAAAATGAGCACGTGAATAAAATCTGCACAAAGACAGGGAGGACATGCTGACTCCACACAAATGGAGCCACAGCCAAAAACTCAGACAAGGAAATGAGATGGAGCCACAGCCAAAAACTCAGACAAGGAAATGAGACCTGTGAGATGTCAAAACTACAGTGTGCCACTGTAACAATGATGGGTTTCTCCCTGACGTATCTTGCTAGAAAACCAAAAATTGCCACTTATTGTGTGGAGTACTATTGCTGGACAGTGATGGAAAGTGCTGCTCTTGTATGCCCCCCCCCCCCCCCCCCACACACACACACACAAGTATAAGCCACAGTAGCTATTTGTTTTTAAACATAATTTTAATGCAGTTAAGAAATCCAAGCGAAACAGTAAAGATACCAGAGGGATGTGTTGGCTCTCAGAATGATTCAAAATATCTTTCAAGTACTTGACATCATACCACTCAACTGTCCAGATTTTTACCTCATATTTTTGGTCTGTTCCTCATACAATTTTTGGTTGTCTGGCAAATCATGGAGGATTGTAGTCCGTAAATAATATATATTTGAGTTTTAGACTGCATATAATTCAGAAAACGCATGCCAAAACTGTTTTTCTTACAAGTTTTTAAGTTTATAATAGCAATATTTAAAATTGTTACTTATTTTTGTGCCGTTGTTCACCCAGAATTCCAGTATGCTAATATCCACATGTGCCTTGAAAGGAAAGCAACTTTTTCTTTAGTTGATAAGAAAGAAGTGATGCATTTGAGAACCCTCGAACAGCTCGATGTGATGGATTCATTTTCTGTATCTTCTAGAATGTCACCGAATTGTCTTGATGTGCTTCTTCAATTTGTATATATGTGAGTTGCATGTCTGTGTATATATTCAAACATTTCATGTGTGCACATGTCAAGAATTCATCTTTTATTTTCACACTTAGCTGTTTCTCTTCCTGTCTCATGTCACACAGAACCAGTATATACAACTAGTATTTATTTTTCTGTGTGTGTATAATATGTACACAGAAATGTAGTTTGGGCAGGGTAAAGGGGGCAGTTGCAAGGGTGTATGATCAGCAAATGCTAATCTGGCAGCAGTGCAATCAATAAGTGTTACATTTGTGGTCAGTACTGAAGCATTTCAATGCTCCATGTGTGGTATTCAGACTTTAGCAAAATTTGTTATATTTGTAGCAAGAATCTTTTTCTTTGTTCAGCTCTTAAAAAAATTACCTTTCATGCATCCAGAACTTAAAGAATTGTGGGGAGAGTGACGACCCACCACTGGACCAGTAATCAAGGAGCCTCCATCTTCATCACTGGCACCTGTGGGAGATGACAGATGCACACACAGTATTTCCAGATGCATCTCTCTGGATGAAGTGCAATCTCCCTTAAGAGCACAGAGACTGCAGTCAGTCCAGGGCTGGCTTCTGCCTCTTTCTGTAGATCCCCAATAAGTCTCCCCCACTGGCACAGCTGTAGAGTTGAGATCTCAGCTGAGTGTCCAAGCCAAGGCCTCCAGCACCCTCTTTGTCCAAGTAGCACTTCATGTCCCTGCCCAGTAGCTGACACACACTCATGAGATTTCATTTACTTACACACACACACACACACACACACACACACACACACACACACACACGGCTGGTACAGGTTACTAGCCATGCCCCTTCTGCCCAGACTATAAGGTAGCCTTAAGGCTCTTCCAAGGGTATCCAATATACAGAGTGAAATTAATATCAATACAAATGGTAGTTTGACCAAGAGTAAGGCTATTAGGAGTGGGCCACGCATTGTTACCAAACAAATATGCAAGTACTCTCAGAACTTCAATATCTCTACAGAGATCAGCCGCATTGAAAGGTTAATATATATTTAATAATGAATAATAAAAGAACAAGAAAATACTAAGTATATATTCACAGTGACATCAGAGTTCAAAACATAAATATTTAAAATAACATTGCAGGACAGGCTCAGACAAATCAAAGAAGAGCAGTATCTAAACTAAGCTTCACTATATTCTTGACTGTATGTAAGAGGGTTACTATACCCTCATAACTTAACAGAGCAAGGCAGATGATGTGGTTGAGTGGTCCTTGTTATCAGGCCCAAGACAGAATACAGAATGATCTCTCTCGCTCTCTCTCTCGCTCTCTCGCTCTCTCTCGCTCTCTCGCTCTCTCTCTCTCTCTCGGACTTCTCAAAATAATATCTAAAATGTTACTGCTGGGATAGCTTGCAGAATGACATCATTTCTGGTAATTTATGTTATAGTTCCCATGCAAATCCCCCATTGCAGGAAGCTGGCAGGACATTTCGCACCTACCTGTAAAAATACACACAAGTACTTCTGCTCAGATCTTTGGCAGGTGCTGGAAGTCATAAAACAATTGCATCCCTCCACACTTCCTGAGAGCAATTCGTTCCCTACAAAGACAATACAGAAAGCTTCCTATTACAGACTTTGTGTCTCTGGCTGCATTGAAACCTGTGAGATAGCATCTTTATGGTCTAGCCTATAAAGTGATTTAATTTCAGATATTTTTTTAAAGTTTGCTGGACTGAGGTTAACCTTCCGGATTCCTCTGTTAAGACATATACATTTAAACAGTTACAATAGTGCATGTACATTTCCCTTCTCTCCAGTAAGGTGCACTGTACATACATTTCAAAACACAAGCATCCAACAAATACCTTCAACACAAACGTCTGTACAGATCAGATTGATATACACCACATACAGTTGTAATACATTTGTAACACCAGCATCTTGTATGAATCAGTTTTGTATTCACAAATGATGTATAATTATTTACAAAGTTCCAGCTAGCTGTGCTGGCAGTACCTCCTCTCATCACAGGGAGTGTCTGATTGGGATCAGGGAGTTGCACAGATAACCACTTCTTTAACCACTTGTGATATTTGACTGTGAGCTGAGCTTATGAAGTCTGCCTTACAAAGCAGGTTAGAAATCTGAATGTAGTGCTGTCTCTAGCAAAACTAAGGTCAGGTGGATCACTTTCTCACTGCTGATTTCATTGGTCTTGACATGAACACTGAGAAGTGTGGTGGTTTTACCACATGAGGTTGATTTGATTTTCTGAAGGCATTGTTAAAGGTATATCACCAGATGGCCTGCCATGGACATTTATGGAAGTCAATTTCCAGATAAATAGAGTCTGTAAGTCACCCTGATTTAAGATCATCAAAGATAAAGTCAAGATATTTAACTATACTGTTTATCTTTTTACAGTCAGTGAAGGCCTACTGAAGCAGGGTCCTTAGGGAGGCATCAACACACTGTCCTCTCCAGAGTTCCCAACCTCCCTGCTGTTGGGTAAATGTATAGCTGTAAAAGTGAGTGAAGTTCTTAAGGCTGGCAAAGTATTTCTTTCAGTGAAACATGTTTAGAAGGTCCTTTTGTTGTCCCACATGCTGGATAATGGAACTCGTTCATTTTCAGTGTCATGTTAATATTGAATATCCAGAGATATATTTGAAAACAAAATACTGCTTTCTTTGCATTTTCTGAGAATCTACACCCCCCACTCAACCCTTTCCAAGTGTTGGTATTTTCCTTCTCAGGTTGTAGTTGAAGTGCCTTGCATAGAACACCACAGTTCATTTTTGCATTCTTTTGATTCCTCTGTTGTCATTTGGACTGGCATAGGAGTATTGCTCAGTAATACATATTAGTGCTTTTTTTCCCTTTTGAATCTGTTTGGGACTTCCTGAAACGTGTTGCAGTTTTATACTTAAGTCCACGAAAATAAAGATTTAGAATTATTTTTTAATCTTTCATATCTCTTGCATGACACAACAGATGTATACTACACTTAACTGTTTGTTCCTTTGTCTGACTGAAAAATCCCTTTATCACTTTTTATTTTGTCACACCATTTTCTCCCTGTTCCATCTGTCCTTATCTTGTCAGCACCTTACTGTTTCCCACTCATCTTACTTCCCTCTTCTCTTCCTTCTGTATGCCTCTCACCTTTTATAGGTTCATAGGTTTATACTAGGCTATCTGCCCTAAGGCATTTATAAGCCTAGCCCAAATTTTTGTGGCTTACGCCACCCCTTATATGAAAAAATACTGTGCCCATTAGTTTGTTGTGCCTCTGTCCAGTAGTGACACAGAGATGATTCCCGGGGTAAACCTACGATCTCCCATCCACAGGTCAAGATTTCTCTTGAACAGAGCCAGCGAGGTGCTCTGCCTCACATGGGCCGGGACTCTATTCCACAGCATAGGGAGTCTCTGAGTAATAAATCTATCCCTCCAGCACGTCCTATTTATATCCATGCTAAGGTTTAAGTCGCTTGCTCTAGTGGTTTTGGTGGATTTGGATTTTTTGAGGTGGAGCATGTCCATTAATTCCGGGTTGGACATGGCCTTGTATGTCAGGCACATGTCACCTCTGAGCAGACGGTATGCGACTGAATAGAGCTGGAGTTTCTTCAATCTGGCAGCATATGACAGATTTTGGAGTCCCTTTATCCTTTTGGTGAGGAACTTTTGGGGTCTCTCCAATTGCTGCAGATGTCGGGCGAGATACATCCCGAATGGGGCATTGTACTCGATCATTGGTCTGATAAGTGAAGAGTACAGGGGAACAATGACCTCACTAGATCTGGATGTGAATCCCTTCATGATCAGGTGGGCAGTGTAGAAGGTCTTTCTAACCACTTTAGCAACGTCTGTCTGTCTTCTTCCCACAGTATCCTTTCCTGCAACTATTTTAACTTCTCTCTTCTAATGTCTTCGTACCTCTCTGTATAATGACATGCTGCTATCATTATGGCTATGTCTTATTCATAAAGCTCTGCTAAGCATAATTCCATTTTTCCATCCAGGTTTTGACATTGTAATGTATTTCTTGACCTAAATGCAGCATATTCTTGCAGCTGTAAATGTGTACATATTTGTTTTTTTTTAGCATATCCTTGTATCTATAAATGTTTTGTTTTTGTTCATTTCTGATATGATCCTTTTCGCTTGGACTATGCCTTCCAATGGTCCATTTGAGATCAGTGCATTTCCCAGGTAAACAAATATATGTATAAATAAATGCGATTTCCCATCGGACATGCATAGTAGCATGTACACACACACACACACACTGCTTAAATTATTCTTGTACCATTAACGTAAAGTTAAACCACATACATAACGGCTTTAAATGAAACCAGCTCTCAGCCTTGAAAAGTTTGCAAAGGTTTTAAATGCACAAAATTTTCAACTTACCGCGGTGGTGGTGCTGTGGTAGCGTTGTCGTCTCACAGTAAGACGCTTAGCTAGAGCGTCTTCTGCGTGGAGATATGAGTGAATGGGCATACCTTCGTTGAAGGTTGTGCGTCAGGGCTGGTAACTCGGCACGTAAAAATCAACTACCAATCATTAGTGGACCGGAGTTCCGCTGTGGCGACCCCTAACCGGGAAAAGCCGAAAGACGCAACAACAAATTAGGTTATCCTAAAACTGCTTGGGGCTTTCCCAGAGAGGCTGATTTCCTTAAAAATGAAAGTGATGTTTGTTTCTTGGCTTCTTTCTCCCTTTACCAGTGACAAAGATGTATTCCGTGGTTGTCCATTTGTTCCTCGTAAGTCCCAGCATCCTAGGATATCAGAAAAGGAAGTAGAGGTCATGTCCATTATTGGGATTACATTGACTGTTCAGAGTGCATGAAAACAGTCATTCCTTTAAAATTAAAATGTCTTTAGAATTTTAATACAATTTCTGATTCCAGAAACATTGTGCACTGCAGTCTGCATACCACCAGTACAGTTCTTGTATTTTATAACTTAAGTGAAGTAATGTAGCATGTGCATAGAAACACAATGCCATAGAACTTTTTCGATTTAAAACACGCAAGTATATACAATTTAATTCAAATCCCATCAGAAACTTTATCTTCATAGTCAACAAAAATCCATCCAATTCAGTTTCTTTCCCAGACCCGTTTAGAAATAATTTGCCCAATCCCCTCCTTTTGTCAGCAGTTCTCAAAAAGGGTATAAGCAGTTGCCCATGAGACCATTGTCAAGAATAAAGTTGAAGAAGTGTTTTTCTTTTTTTTTTTTCTTTATTTTTTTTTAACATCATAGTCTTGTAAAGTCCATCATCAACTTTTGCTGCCACACCTAGCCCTCTGGCAGACACACTACCCATCATTTCCCATAGTTGCCAGTTTACAGGTCGTGGAGTCCAGTTGCCACTCTTGTGGTGCAGATAAGTAAGCATTTTTTTGCATTCTGTCCATTAATTGCTGGACTTTCTTCAGACGACTGTGGCTGCAACTTAAAATTTTAAGCTTAGATTTCAGTTAATACCAACTGTGACCCTCATTTCTTGAAACGTGTTTGCTTTATTCTATTGTTTCTCCCTATGAGGTGATTTTTTTTCCCCACAGTGACTGATAAATGGCCTTTTCAGGGTATACATTTGCAGTTTTCAGAGTATTTGTCAACTGAATCCACACGAGTGCAAACTGTAGGTCTTGCATAGTGAACTGCAGCACTATCACTGTATATTCTTGTCTTGATGTTTGAGTCTTTCTGTGAAACTTGTGTATTTGCTACTGCACTTGTTTTATGGTTGTTGGTAATCCCGAACAGTTCAGGGTTTACCTTTTGCACAGTGGCATGTCACACTTCCAGTGACGCAATTCATTTCTCCTCTGTTTATTCCATTTTTGTTTTGTGGATTAGTCTAATTGTAAAAATGTGCTTTTGTTTATGCTAACGTTTGTTCAACCTGTCTCTAGGTGTTGTCACTGTATAAATAATGGGCGGATGTATCCATAGTTTTTAATGAACTGGTTGTGTCACTTTAAAAAATGACAAATACACACCCACAGTAGGGGGAAGTCTATCATCATGGCACTGCAGTACTCTGATGCCACAATGCAGACTTCTGCTGTTCAGGACACTTAAGCATATTGATAAATCTGGACAAAAAGTCAAAAAGTACTAAAATTAACAAAGGTGCAGGCTTGTCATATTTTGTATTTGCTGTGTATATTTCTCTCCAAAAGTTTGACTGCAACTCCTGCTTATGACTACAATGTGAAAGCAATAAGTATTGTTTCTTAGCTTCTGTGCTGCAGCACTTTTTACATGCAAATTTAGTTTTTACTTTGGAAATAAAATCACCTTTGCATAAAACCTTTTTGCTACACTTTTTTTTTTTTTTTGCAGGAGGAGAGGTCATAGACTCAGTTTACAGTGAAATATTAATATATCAAAATTATGACTGCTTTTTAAGCCTGCAGCCAGGCGTTCCTGAGAATTTCAAAGAAACATTATGGCTTCTGGAGCTCAGGACATGCATCCATTTTCTGATAAGCCACTTTATCCTTTTGCGAGTCACAACCAGTTGCCATAAGGCATTTGAAACCTGTAGACAGTGCTCTTTGTTATTGCAGAGAACATACTCTTACCACCTTGTATGCAGTGAGAACATGCAGCTACTGCCCAGAAGGCACCCCAGCTGTGAGACTGAGGCAGCAATTTTTTACGGTTATCTGCCCTTTTCACATCACGCCAACATGTCATGTATTTGTGTTGTCATTTTGAGCAGTGCCTGCATATTTTACTTGTAGTGCTCATAAGTTGGTTCACTGGACTATATCATTGGACCCTGGGACAACCAGTGCTGCTTTCTGGGAAAAGTGACAGTTTTCAGTGGATGCTATCATAGTTTGATAATTGCATTTTTTTTCCCTGAATTAATGGTATGTCTGCCATCTTTAAAGTATTTGGGTTAGTTTTGAGGGAAATTGTTTCACTGTCTGGCCATTGTCATTCTAATCAACCCCCTTTTTCCCCATTCTTTTCTACATGGGGTCTGGGAATAGTTGTTAAGTCGCCAACTCTCTCGATTCAGTGCCACACTCCTGCCTTTTTCAACACTCCTGCTTTATTGCCGCAAATCTTTTCACACAATCCATCCACCTCTTTGCTTCCTCTTACCTTCTTCCTGTCTGTCCCAAATCTTCCTCGCCAGATTGTCTTCTGCTTTTCTACACGTGCCCAAACCACCGTAATCTGTTCTTTTTGATCTTTTCTGCAGTTGGAGCTACTTTGGCTTCTGCTCTTATGTTCTCATTTCTTTGTCCCACAGTGTGCATCCTACCACCTTTCTCAGGCACTTCATTTCCATCACCACCTCTAGCTTCTTCAACTGTCCTGCCTTTACTGCCCAGGTTTCTGTACTATACAGTAGTACTGGTCACACCACTGTCTTGTACACCTTGCTTTTCAGCTTCTTTGGCATTCTTCTGTCATAGACTACACCTGATACTCTATGCCAGTTGGCTGCAGCCCCTCTGATTCTAACTTTGACCTCTTCATTCAGACTGCCCTTCTCCTCAACCACCCCTCCCAGATACTTTAAGCTGTATACTCGTACCACTATCTTCCCTTCTAGCTCTATTCTCAGCTTCTTCTGATCTCCCCAATTTGCTGCCATTACCGCTGTCTTATCTGTGCTTAGTTTCATCACATGTGCTTTCAGATTTGCATTCCATTCTCCTATCCTTTGCTGAAGTTCTAGCTCAAAGTCTGCCTGTACTGCCACATTGTCTGCATACAGTAGCTTTATTGATCTGTTCCCTCCAACCTGTTTGCTAATGTAGTCCATCAGTGCGAACAGCAGTGGGTTCAGATCTAAACCCTGATGTACACCCACTCCCACTGGGAACCCCTCGGTGAGGCTGAACACTGTTTGTACTTGAGTCACTGGGTCCTTGTACATAGCCTGCACTAATTCTACCAGTGTTTCCGGAACTTCAAACCACTGCAGTACTGCCCAGATTAGCTTTCTTGGGACCTTGTCATATGCTTTCTTCAAGTCTAGGAAATGCCCAGTTGGGCTCTGTCCTCATTTCTAGCTTCTTCTCAAGTGTCTGTCTCAATGCAAACATCAGGTCAATTGTGCTGCATCCTGATTGGAACCTGAACTGTTAATCTCCCATCTTAAATTCTACTACTCTATGTATCTGTTTATCACTCACTGTCTCCAGAACTTTCATGCAGTGTGGTAGGGCTTTGATCCCTCTGTACTGCCTACAGTTGTGGATGTCCCCTTTGTTCTTGTACACTGGCACAAGTATGCTTTTTCTCCAGTCATCTGGGATACGACTTTCTCTCCGCACTGCTATTAGTACCCTCAGG
This sequence comes from Protopterus annectens, assembly GCF_019279795.1. Taxonomy (NCBI): domain Eukaryota; kingdom Metazoa; phylum Chordata; order Ceratodontiformes; family Protopteridae; genus Protopterus; species Protopterus annectens. The sequence continues at coordinate 678,964,267 of NC_056745.1, read as the reverse complement.
AGCCATTTCTCCCCTATCTCACCCAGCGTCTTTATCATATCTGCTGTCACCTCATCTGAGCCTGCTGCTTTCCCTGACTTCATCTTCCTTAGTGCTGTTCTTACTTCTTCTAAGGTGTGCGCCTCCTCTTCTCTAATTGTAGGCTATTTCTGGGGCAGTACAGCTTCTGTGGGGGCTTCTTCATTCAGAAGCTGCTGGAAATACTCCTTCCATCTGCCTTTGATGTCCTATGGACTGGTAAGCAGGTTGTTGCTGACACCTCTTTATGAAGGGTGTCTGACTATCTTCTTTATCTTTCTGTCTTTGCCTTGGAACCTGATATAGTTTCTTTGTGCCCCTTACCGAGTCACTTTCCAGAAGTTGGTACAGTGCCTCCGATGCCCTATTCTTTGCTATTGCAACTTCTTTTTTAGCTTCTTTGTTAGCCAACCAGTAGTCCTTCCTAGCCTGGTCAGTCTTTTCTGTCTACCACTTCTTCCTGCACTCCTTCTTTCTTATGATGACTTCCTGAACTTCTGCATTCCACCACCAGCTTAACTTGTGTACCTTATTTCCATACCTGGCTCTGCCACATATCTTTTCTGTTGTTCTAACACATGCTGCTTTTAGGTGCTGGCACTCCTCTTTAACTCCACCTATTTCCTCCTCTTCTTCGGGTGCTAGAAATCTCAGTAATTCCTTGAACTGCTGTACTTTCTCTCCAGTCAATTTCCAGGTCTTCAGCCTGGACTTTGTTGACCTTACAGCCTTCTCTGACCACTGCTTGCAGCTGATTATGGCAGCTAATGGTTTATGCTGTGGGCCGACTGTTTCACTGGGGATGACTTTACAATCATGGATTCTACCCCAGTGCCTTTTCCTTACTAGCAGGAAGTCTACCTGAGTTGAATGTTGGCTACTGTTGTATGTGATCTTGTGACTCTCTTCTCTGTTTCTGAACCATGTGTTTGCTATCAAGCCATTTGCCAGGGAGAAGTCCTAGGATGGCTTCTCCTTTATTCTGTTACCCCCACCCATGTGGACCCAGGTAGTCCTCGTATCCTGTTCTGTCTGTCCCGATATGTGCAGTCAAGTCACCCATTATCAACACCAATTCATGTTGTCCTGCTTTATCTAATAGGTACTGCAACTGCTGTCTGAATACATTCTTTTCCTCACTGTCATAACCCTGCTGTGGAGCATATGCTGATATTATGAATACTGCCCTATTATTACACTGGAGTCTGATTGCCATGAGTCTGTCGTTAATTCTGATGATATCCCTCATTGCTTTCTGAAGCCTCTCTCTCACCACAATTCCTACACTATATTTCTAGTCTGGATCCCAAGCCAAGTGGCTTTGCTACACTGCCCTTCCATCTCGTCTCTTGGATGCATAGGATTTCCAGCCTCCTACGTATCATCATGTCATCCACTTACAAGCTGCGTCCTGTCAGTGAACCTACATTAAGCGCAGCAATTCTCAGTTCATGTTTGTCTGGCCAATATATATATATATATATATATATATATATATATATATATATATATATAATGTGGGATTATAATACTGAAATGCAATCCGTTATGAACTGATGTTTTAATGTGGTGAATTTAAATATCTGCAAATGAGTAAAACATTGCATTAATGTTCCTATGAAGGTCTGCTTTGGTACAGTTTGCATGATATGAGTGTACAAATCAACTGATGAAAATTACTGCCCTCTGTCTGTTTATAGTTAGCTCCACAGTTTTTCTTAGCATTTCTGTCTTAGAATTATAATATTGTTCATATGCATCACTCTGCTGTATTTTCATGTTCATTTTATTTCGTTAGATGTATGCATACATCTTGCAGCTCAATTACAAGACTTTTTTTTTCTTTGCTTTGAGAGGAAAGTTTTCTTGTTCAAATGTGAAAGTAGCGTTTGCAACCCAGTTAAAGCCTTCTGAGTGCAAATGTTGAACATTGACTGTTTTCAGGCTGATTCTAGTAAGTTGTATTCTTTCCATTTTTTAGGGGCTGGGTGGGTGAAACTTTGGGGCACTACATACCCGTAGCTTCAAAATACTGATGGCTACTGTATGTTCATTTGTGTGTAAAGTATGTAATATATTATTTTGTAGATGTTTATAGTTAACTGGGCATACAAATGAATGAATTACTGTAGAGTTTGTGTGCACCACCTGCACTGTATGGTTTGAAGATTGCTATCAGTCTGCTACCAACAGTTAAATGAATGCATCTAGAGTTATAAATACAATCAAGCACAAAACTGTAAGGCAATAGGTGTAATAATGGTATAAAGCAATAGGTGTAATAATGGTATAAGTGACAGAAATGTATCCTTTTTTATAAAACTAGGTGTTTAAGTGCAGTAGTAGAGGTATACATTTTTGTTGCAATGAATTAACGATTCACGGGTACAAACACCATTTTTAATGAAGGATGCTAAACCAACATTTTGTTTTATCATTTTGGTTTTGCCTCACCTTGTATAATTCATTGAAGACTGCGGTTCAAAGCAGCTGAATTTTAAACAGTTGCGTCAGAAAAAGTAACTAAGATTTCTGAATTGCGTGGTGGTGTGGTGAGTACCTAACAATGCACTTGTGGAGAAAGAAATGACCTATAAAATTATGTAATTATAGAAGATCCTGTACAGATGTGCTATCAAAGAAGTGGAACACCACAATGCTAACATATACCCCGAACTAGAAGCCATTCCATATGTTGTTTCTTACTTGTGTCTCTGGACTTCTCAGTGTGAAATACAGCAGAAAGTATGGAATGTAAAACGAAAATCTGCATTCTTGGGGGCAATGTATGTTTTTAGGTAATGTGGGCATATAGAGAGAATGTGTTATTTCTGTCATACTCGCTACAAGAAGCGAGCATCTACCACCTCACTTACAAGTGGAAAGTTGTGCTAACTGTTTAAACTTGTCCTATCACAGGTATAGGAAGTGAGTTTGCAGATGCAACAAGTGCGTGTGTGTGTATTAATGTGTGTAGCTGTAAAATATATATCTTATAGTTTTGCTAATCCAATTACTGCATCAGGCATATTGTATGTTTTTCAGTTGTAATCTAGGACAGTACATTCAGAAACCAGATCCCTGTGGTCGTGTGGGTTTCCTCCCACATCCCAAAGACATGCAGTAGGTGGATTGGACACTCTCTAAATTGGCCCTAGGTGTGAGTGCATGCATGTGTGTGTGCCTTCTATGGAAGGTTGGGCGCCGGGCTGGCAACTCGACACTGTAAAAACTCCACTGCCAATCATGAGTGGACAGATGATCCGCTGTGGCGACCCCTAAAAGCCAGAAAAAGAATAACAGAAACACAGAAATGTGAAGATGTGCATTGTTCCTACAAATAAGATGTCTGAACATTTAAAATTTAGCTGTGTGTATCAGTTTATGACCGTGGTTCTGAGGCTACTTAAGTCTGGGACAAGGCAACCTCTTATCATTGTGGTGGTACAGATGTGTTCCGTTTTCCACTTGTATATACTGTGGATATGCAGCATAGTGCTATAGCTTAAAGAAGTTGTGTCGTCTGTGATACTGAGTTTGGTTTGCTAGTTGGTCTAAGTACACGACGAGGTGTGGGGCTGTTAATAACCTTCCTGTTATGATGATGTGTGTGCCATTAAAGTTGGAAAAGCTGAAAGACACAACAACAAGTATTTGCTGGCATTCTTCATACTGCAAAAAGTGATAATTGGATAAATTTAGTTGCACAGCATGACCTCTGTGGAATCCAAAACGCCATTTTACTGCAGTTGTTTATTAAGTAGGCCAAAGTTACAAAGGGATTATACTTGATGTGATGGATGCAGAGGCTCTGCATGTCAGTCACACTAGCCTGCTACCGTGTCTGATTGTCTTTGTAAATTGGCAAAGGAGGATGTTGTTTAAAAGCATTTTTGTGGTGCACAATTGGGCTTCTGAACCAACCAGCATAAGAGCTGTTTTTCACTGCCCCACCTTGCTACTAATATAATACACATTGCTATATACTAATGCTGCATTGGGAATACATTTGTCTCTCTCTTTTCCTGGAGTCTGTGCAACCTTTGGTGATAGTGCATTTAGAGGTCTGGATTTGGGAATAGCCCTCACCTCAGTTGGGAGTGCAGCCTCTCCAAAAAATCGCATTAGCAGGTCAATATATTGTAATATATACTGTAAAATTCTAAGAACTGCCCAGGTTGCTTATTGTCTAAATGTAAATAATAATAATATTTTGAATCATATGCTAAGATGTCAAAGAATACAAGTTAGATAGTAAGCAAAAGGCAGTGAATTGTATTTTAAACCACTGTCAGTTGTTACATAGTTCTGAATGTTTGCTACTGATGGTATACTTGACATGCAGTAGCACCCAGGAACGTTATGCTATGTTCTAAACAAAGTATAAAAAGTATAGTTTCTTGCATATATAAATTATTGGAATGTTCTCAAATAATTAGTGTAATATTCACACTTTTACATATTAAACCTGGATCACACAAGTGTCATTCTTCTAATGCAAGTCTATATGCTATGTCTCCTTTAAAATTACAGTCCGCTTTATATTAAACATCTCCCACAAATAGTGCTTAGAGTCATTCAATGTTATTTGCTTTTTAGTGGTGATCATACTTTGATTTTTTTTTTTTTTAGTGGTTTGGAAGAATTTGAGGGATTGATGTATAATGTAGAGGTGGCTTGGATTCACTTGTGAATGTTTTATAAGAATTGCAGCTGATAAAACTTTATTTGCATGCCATTGTCATGATGACCAGCTTGAAGCAGCTTCATTTGAAGTCATGCACACTTTTTTGTGATGCTGTGGTAGTTCTGAAAATTCTAAGAACTGTCCAGGTTACTACTTTGTCTGAAAGTGAATAATCGTAATATTTTGAATCATATGCTAAGATGTCAATTATTACAAGCTAGATAATAAGCAAAAGACAGTGAATTGCATTCTAAACCACTGTCCGTAATTAAATAGTTGGAATGCTTGCAGTATACCAAAAGGATAGTTTATATACTAACCTATAGAATGACACTTCTTATAAAAAGTTAGGATTGTGTTTGTGTTACTGTCCTGTCTAATGATAACAAAACTTAGCCTCATAACAATTTTATTATTGAAAGTTTGAATCTTAAAAGGGAGGGTTTTCAGATGTTTGTTCAGATACTTTTAGACTTAGAAGTCAGTTCTATTTTCCTTAAATGTTAACAGTAGTACTAGATTTAAAGCATATCAAATATATAAGGGTAGATATAAATGTTCTATTGTGTGATACTCTATATGATCTGCAGTAGGATTATAGCTAAAATATAAAACCTTGGAATATAGTAATAGTGCAAGACGTAGTATACTAACAGAGATCAGAATTATTTAATATGTATATAGTTAAAGAATATAAATGTCTACAAGGGTGGGAGTTTGGCATAGTGGTTAAGGTGTTCACCTTATAGGCACAGGGTGCAAGATTTGACTCGCACATTATGTAATTGGGTGGGCTTGGAATAGCCCATAAGGACAGTTAGCCTAGTACTAATTCATGAACTTGTGGTCCTGTGAACAACTTTACAGATAGTAAATAAAACAGAAAAAATATAAAACCATCTGACCTATAAATGAATAAATGTGAAAGTAACAACTAACTTCCTACCTGTAATAGACCAGAGAGATGATGTGAGGTACAGGGAAAGATGATTGTAGAGAGATTTAGTTTGGCCACCTTATAATAAAGATGATGAACACCTGTTTAACTGTTCTTATTCATAGTAACTCACTGACTGTCTTTTAAGATAATGTACAATGAAAAATACGAGGCAGATTTTTGCACGAATCTGAAGCATGAGCTAAATGTGGTTAGTATAACGGAGAGTTTGAGAAGTAGTTTTATTCTTTTCAGCAAACTAGGAATGTTATTCCATGGTAGAATGTTTTAAAGTTATATCATTAGGTATTTTTTTTTAATTGTTTCAAAAGTTTTGTCCATAGCTGAAGTTTTCCTGTTTTTATATAAAGTATAAAATTCTTCTACATAAATGTGATTTAATTATATCTGTTTTTTCCTCTCGTGTCAATGTCTGATTTTAAATGCATATCTGTTAATATTAATGGATTGAATAATCCCAGTACAGTATGTTTAAATACTTGCAAGTTACGCTCAAATAGTATTTCTACAGGAAACTCCTTTAATTTAATAAAGATATAAATGCACTTTCATTAAAAGAATTATTGGCTGTAGTAGGTTCTGGCTTTCAAGATAAAAGAAGATGCACCTTTGTTTTATGGAAGAACTCACCAGTAATGCCTAAAGTAAAAGATAGCTGTGTTGATAAAAATGGTATTTTAAGCATTGCTATAACTGAGTGGAACAGAAAACTATTTACATTGGTGAACTTTTTATTGGATTCCTGGGGTTGGTGCTAAAGATGCAAAAAAATTAATTGGACACTATAACCTATAACATGAAAGGTGAAGTCATAATGGCTAGGGATTTTAATTGTATTTTGTCACACAAAGATTCACTGCCGATAGAAATATGAGAATCACATCTTCAGCCAAACACAGAATATTGTAAATCTAATGAATTTAAAGGATATATATCAGCCAAGGGAAACAAACTCTCTTAAATTTACTCTCCATTCATGTAGATATGGAACAAACAAATATTGATAAAAATTTGTCTCGAATAATCTGTTATCCCATATCAGAGAAGTTTCAATAGTTTGCTCATCATCAGACTGTAATATTATGGTCTTGAATATCAATTTTAATACATCGCAGGAGATTACCAGAGTACATTATAAAAATAAATGATTCAAGGATTGGTATGTTAAAAAGATCAAATTTCCTAGAAGTCAACATGAATGGTGAAACATTTGACACTGTCCTGTGGGATTGAATAAATGCTTATTTGAATGGAAGAGTTACAAGCTGGTGTATTGGTAAAACAAGAGAATGGGACAAATTGAATGTACTGCAGGCCAAAATACACTAAAGTTAAATCTAAAACCAAATTGACATTATCAGTCAGTTTGAACTTAACTCGAATACAAAATATGTAAAAGAACAAAGAGGCACACCACGACTATTGAAGCTGGCCCTTTATTCCCCAATTAAGTGATTTCACGTCACCAAGGACGCTTCATTAGATTTTCAACAATGCAATGTTACAAACTTCTTAAATAGTAATTCAGAAACTTTCGAACCAATGAAATTACACATAAAACAAGTAGCTCATTAATATTTAAAGATGCATACAAAAAAAAATATATATATATACATACATACATACATACATACATATATAAAAACGCACATATAATCAGGACCCTTTTTGACATTTCATATAAACAACATATATAATGTGGAATAAAGGGTCAGCTTCGGTAGTCATGGTGTGCCTCTTTTTGTTCTTTTACCTGTTTTCTACTTTTCTTGAAGCACATTACCTTGGATGTTTTTCGTTTTTGCTGCTTTTCATTGTTTTGAATAACTAAGGGGACATGACAGAAGAGACCCATTCAACTATATCATTGGGAGAAATCTCGTTCAAAGGTACTTTTACTTTTTCCCCATTTGTTGAAAGCTGAAGGGAATCCATTATTGAAGTATTCACATCAAGATTTACTTGCCAATGCCCAAGAGGCAGTCCCTAAACCTGTTAATATTGAAACATTACAGTTGACTAGAAAGTTAGAAGGTGTAATGACCAAATTGAAACATACTCAGTGGCAACGTAAGCCCATGGAGGCATGCATGTGTTTCCGAATAGTTCCGAGAGGTTTACGCATCTTGAAGATGCCTACTTTTGGTTCAACTTACCCTGAACTCTTAATTAATTGGCAAAATTTGAATTTAGAAATGAGTTTTGGTTATATAAAATTGTTGATAACCAATTAGATGAGTATTGAGACGACACTTAGTGAAGAGGCTAATCGCATTCGACAGCAACTGGTCTCTCATCTAGAATGCTGAAATGAATGATTTTCTGCGAGACATGAATGACACGTTGCTAATTTTGGATAGTAAGTTACTACAGGCTAAGAGAAAAAAGTTAGAATGAGATTCCCTAGATTTTTTTGAATCGGAATGTGTTCTCGTGGCAGAGACAAGTGCCGCAGAGTTGAGAGACTGATTCTCAGCTCTCCACCAATTGTGTCCCTGTTTCACAGCGAGTACAACCCTCTGACATCAAGTCGTACACTACTGCAGTGACAGGAAGCAACCAGAGCCATGTACGCCTGGCAGAGAAGACGTTGCCTTAATTTGTGGAGCCTATTGCCGATGTTGCTACAGATATTTTACAACCAATAGAGCCGGTTGTGAGGAGGGAACGTACCTCACCTGAACCGGTGTCTTCGACTTCCATGCAGGACTTTTCTTTTTCTTTTCCACTCCCTTACAAACCTGTTACCAAACCAACTTGGAGCTCAGGCTACTCGGGGAGGAAGTGGAAAACATCAGAAGAGAGACACGAGTTTCAGAGGAAGATTCTGAAACCAGTGCCCAAGGTTTAACTTTTAATTTATCCAAATGCACACTAACAGAGTCTGAAAGGATGGTTTTGGATAAAGGGTTGTCCTTTATTGCATCACAGAACGTTAATGTTTCTGATATTGTAATTGACTTGAAATGTTTGTTTAAAACTTTTACATGTGGATGGTAGTAATGATGCACGTAATAATGAGCATGTCTTTAGGAATCCCTCCATTTTTACACCACAGTTACATCCACTTTTGAATCTTTCGAGACGGCATGCGAGAAGAATTAGTTGGATATGTTTGAGAGTCAGAAGGGTAGTTTTAAACAGGAATTTTACAATTTGAATTTTTCAGAAAGAGAAGCATTACAGTCTCTACGTGCAAATGAACAGATAGTCATCAGACCTACGGATAAAGGGGGTGTGGTCGTTGTGTTAGAGATCATTGCACAACGAATATGCGAAATGTTATCAGATAGTAATGCATACAGAATGCTCACTCATATGCAACTGGATAAAGTCATTAAGAATGTCCATAGTGATTTGTATGACATGATGTGTGGCATTTTAGACATGGACATTTATAAGTATTTTTTAGTGGAGAAACCCTTAGTACCTACATTTAGAGGGCTACCCAAAATCCATAAAACTATGAACAACCCCCTTTTAAGACCCATAGTGTCTAGCAAAGGCTGGCTAACTGAGCCTATATCCATATATATGGCGAAAAAGCTAAGACCTTTAGTAGAAACCACTGATTTCTGTTTTGAGAGATACGCAACAATTGTTGGAGACATTATCTAATTGTGAAGTTACCACTTTTGACTATATGGTGACTTTAGATGTTAAGTCACTCTTTACTAGCATTCCTAATGATGTAGGGGTTGACTATCTGAGATTATTTTTAATAGAGAAAGAGGTATCAAGAGATGAAGTGATAAAATATACCATGTTAATGGATTTAATTCTGAATAATAATGTATGTGTGTTTGATACCACATTTTTTACAGGTGAATGGCGTAGCAATGGGGACACCCTGCGCTAATTCCTACGCCAATGCTGTAATGGCATATTGGGAGAGTGCTTATATTCTCACTAATATACATTTATACTAGTTATATAGTTTACTATAACATTTTGTGGATGATGTGTTTTTGATTTGGAGAGGTGATGTTGATGCCTTGGCAGACTTTATCCCATACATTAATGGGACAAAACAGTTCCTTTTACGGCAAAGTGGTGTAAGCATCAGATGGATTTTTTGGATGTTGATTTACAGATAGACGGTACCACTATACAAACCAAGCTGTTTAAGAAGGAATGTAGGAGGAATGCCTTACTACATCGGAATAGTATGCATCCTCCACACACACACACACACACATATATATATATATATATATATATATATATATATATATATATATATATAGGAATATTGTTAAAAGTCAGACATTAAGACATTCCAGACTTTCTAGTAATTATAGTACTTTACAAGTGACACCTCAAGCGATGAGAAGAGTTTGTGGAAAGGGGTTACCGTTTGCAGGATTTAGAGAGTATGCAATATTTGGATAGGATAGGGACGGGTTAACCTTATGTAAGAAGGAATAGGGTGACACATGCCCCACTGGTCAGGGGAGTTATCGAACAGGCACAGAGTTGTGATCCCTTGTACCAATAATAATAAAGTTTTAGAAGTCCTAAATAAGAATTGGAATATTCTATTAGATGATAGGATAAAACAAATTGTGGGCGAAAGACCCAAGATGTGTTGCAAGAATACCAGGTCCCTTAAGAGATCACTCTGCTATGAAACCTGTAACCAACAGAAGAAGTTGAACTCTGTGAGAAAGGGCACTTTCTCATGTCGTGGTTGTAATAAGTGTCCTTATATAGCTAATTATAATGTTTTTATCCACCCAGACACAACACGAACATACACTTTTTTAATCACTATACAGATTGTAAATCAAGAGATTTAGTGTCTTTAGCAATTTGCCAGACTTGAACATGCTTCTGTGTTCCTAAAACGAATAGGACACAGAGAGAGGACCAGGGAACATATATATGCCGTTAATGAATTAGATGAGAGAAATGCGTTGGCAAGACGTGGTCCAGTGTGGCACAAGTCATAGATTTACCTTTCTGGTATTGGAAATAGTATCCAGAACAGTGAGATTAGGTAATATTAAGACGCATATGGAAAAAAACTGAAGGTAGATGGATAATAGAGTTACAAGCAGACAAGGGTCATGGTCTGAATGATAGGGTTTCATTAAAACCATTTTTAGCAGATCACCCTTTGTCTCATTAGTATAATGATGAACTAAGAAATATGTGGTTTGTGTTAAAGTTCAGTTTATTAGACACTATTTAAGGTATTTTTTTTAACAAAACTATTTCATAAAATGTTTATGATAAAGCCTCAGATGATGACATTTTGAAGTGGATTTATATATGTTTATATGAAATGTCTAAACGGATTCTTGATTAAGTTAATATATGTGTGTTTTTATATATATTTTTGTATGCATCTTTAAATATTAATGAGCTACTTGTTTTTATGTGTAATTTCATTGGTTCGATAGTTTTTGAATTACTATTTAAGACGTTTGTAACTGTGTTTGAAAGTCTGAAGCATCCTTGGTGACGTGAAAGCACTTATTTGTGGAATAAAGGGTCAGCTTCGATAGTCGTGGTGTGCCTTTCTTTGTTCTTTTACCTATTTGCTACTTTAGGGCACTGTACCCTGGATGTTTTTTCATTTTTGCTAAATACAAAATATGTTAATTAAGTTTGCATAAACTTCCTCTTGGATCAAAGAAAATTAATAAACTAAATCATATCAAAGAAACTATAACACATGCAAGTAATAGACCTATATTAAAGGTATTCTTGAGCTTTAAAGTATTTTATGGAAATATAAATAATGCAAATAACCTAAATAATTGATATAGTTGTAACTTTCACTTGAGCTAATTGCATTAATTTCTAAGTTACACAGTAACTCTTGTGCTTATGCAAAATGGGTTCTTTTTTTCTAGTAATGTCTTTTTCCTTTCCGGTTAGGGGTTGCCACTGCAGAACTCCAGTCTGCTAATGATTGGCAGTGAATTTTTACGGTGCTGAATTGCCAGCCCGATGCCCAACCTTCAAAGAAGGCACAACCATTCAAACTCGCACCTACCTGCATGTCTTTAACGTCACTCGACCGTGGGGAGGACATGCAGACTCCACACAGAAGGCGCTCCAGCCGAGAATTGAACGGGAGAACCTCTTGCTGTGAGGCGGCCATGCTAACCACTGCGCCACCGTGGCCCTGGGTTCTTTTCTTTCTAATTCCTTTAAATTACAAAATGGTACAAAACAAGGCTGTCCATTATCACCTGTACTTTTTTGCATTGGCTTTAGAACCCTTTGATAATAGTATTAGATCCAATAAGAACATTACTGGTATCAAAAGAAGATTTTTGAACTCTTTGATATTTTACTAACAATAGGAAATGTAGAAAATTCAGTAGAACATCTAATTAGTTATACGAGTCAGTTTGAATAAATTTTGAACTTTGAGTACATTATTAATAAAAAATAAATTCATACAAAAATATTCTAACTTTAATTGGAATAGCAATCCAATGAACTACCTTGGTGTTGTCCATTATGTCTAATAGTAAAGAAATGATACAACAAGCTTTCAAAGGGTCAAGTTTAGTCACAAATTGGAACAAATTCTTCTTTACCATGGAAGAACGATTAATGATTATTAAGATGATAATTATCCCTAAAATATTGTTTGGCTTGCAGTCTTTAGTACTATCGACACCAAAGAAAAAAATGATTATGAAAATATTTGTCATCCTAATAAACCAAAAATTTTCTTTGGCAAAGAAAATGCTGGAGTAAGAGTCCCCGATATTTAATTGTATGTTTCTTCAATTGTAAAGGTTATAGTGTTGTGGATAAATTCATCTTGTGCTTCAAAATGGAAGCAAATACATCAAGAAATATTGATAAATAAGAAATATATCTCAATCAGTCATAAACCATCCCTAATAGTTTTATCTGGTTATTAAAAAAAATGTGTAAATGAAATTATACCCTCATCTAAAATTCCCTATTTAAGTAAGATAATTTCCTCTTTCTAAAAGTTGACATATTCTAATCATTGTATTAAAGACTTGATATTTTCTATGTTTCCAATTGCATTTTGAAGTTTGAGTTTCTAGAAACAGCAAAGTAACTTAATTTATTGGCACCAATTCTTAATTGTAAATCTTATGCGTGTGTGTGTGTATAGTGTTGAAAATTTAAGGTACAAACACAATCAAGATGCTGAGAATTGTTAATTTTACAAATATTTAGAGACTGTGTGTGAACAGAGATAAATAAGATATTTAGCTAGATCCCAAATTATTGGAATTCTTAATAAATATCAGTAATCAACAAAACATCCTATTTGAAACAAATTGATAAACATTAAATTAGAGTTCACATATTTACACAATCCCTATTAGAACTATTCCTCAAAAATTACTAATGAAGACTTCTCTGAAGAATAAAATAAAATATTAAAATCTACAGATAAAACCACATCAAAACTTTCACTTGTAAACTCTTAGTTTTTTGTCACTCCTAACAAGATTACAGTCCTGTATAAATGACATAGAATTAAATGCTGGAGATGTGATTCTGAAATAATAGCCGATTGGACGCATGTAGTATATGAATGTGAAGTCATCCCCTTTTTTGGAAAAAAATCAACTTCATTAAAGCTTTATGATCAGATAGAGGTAATATTTCTAAATCTTTTAGTTTTATTTAATGCGCCGATTCCTGAGAATTCCAAAAACCGATTCCTGAGAATTCCAAAAACCCAAGTACCTCTTCTTTGATCTGTTATAGCCAGAAAAGTAATTACCAATAATTGGAAAAATAAAGCTGCTCCTAGTGTTGAAATTATTAGTATGGCAAAAGCTGTTTGCAGTAGTGGATTGCATACTATAAAGGTGAGAACTTCTAATATTGCACATTCATTTAAATCTTGGCTTAAACTTAGACTTGTTTGAAAAATATTAATTGTTGCTGCTATGCATAACTTGTATGTATTGATCGGCTGTAGACCTATATAAATTATAAAGCAAACAAGTAACCATCTATTAACGTAACTGTTAATGTTGACACACCCGCAAGAGTAAATGCCTCTTTGCTGTCTAAAAAATGAGTAACAATAAATCCAAAAACGAAAACCAGTGACAGGCAACCAGTTGGCTCTTGAAAATAATCCAGTCTTAATCGTAAAACGTAAAATAATAGGTTTTATTGTGCGCACTGGTTAGCGCTTTCACCAAAGCTTCTTCAGACCTTAAAACCTTCCTTACTGACAAACAATTACTTATATACCCGTCATGTGATTTGATTTCAATTAATCAATCATCTTCCAATAAGCCAGTACTACATAGAGTTTAAAGATACATTAACTAAAATATTTAGCTATATTGATACATTACTGTGCATCCTAAAATCTTCAACCAATAAAATAGCATTTCAAAGCGCTAAGTTAGATACTAAACAAAACTATCAATAAATATTAAAGAACACATTTATGAATATACATATATTTTTTATACAAGATGGCAAAAAAACCACGATGAGTAGGTGATTAAGTATAATATGATGGATGCTAGCTGTCTAGATTTATGCACTCGCTTTAGAAGTAACATTATGACTCCCTGCAGTGAATGGTTCAGTCTATAGATTTTAGGTAAAATTTAGGTGGTTATAAGCTACGCACGGTTTGTTCACTATTAAATGCAAGCATTCTTTACATATATGAATGTACTTTATATATATATATATGATTGCTTTTATTTGAATTTGTTTGAGTCGTATTATTTGCAGCTTATAGTGTACGTATGCATATAAAATAGGTTTGACTCATAAGATGCTAAAGTTAAAATTGTATAGTACGGATGCACTTATTTAAAAGAATTTTTATGCGAATGTATGAAGTTACTGCATATAGATCATGGCTTATATTGACAATTATTTTAATGACTTTAACAGTTTATAAGCCGAGGCAGTATCATTTTTATATATAGTTGATATAATGCATTTTTATGGGGAGGTTCTTATACTTAAATGCGAATGTATAAAGTCACTGCACATTGATCGAGGCTCGTATTGACAACTAGTTTAACGAGTCCAATGACCATATAGGTTGAGGTAACACATTTCTTATATATGTAAAGAAATCATGCATTTTATTGGAAGTATTATGATGGTAGGTGTATATAATAAATGATGAGAGCTCCGAATATTATTAATCTATTATGGAGTCTCTTATGCTCATCAGGGCATCAATGTTATATAGATGGCAATGACATAGTAGAAGTTTACTGCCAAGATGATATTTATATTTATAAATTTATAACCATGAACATTGTTGAATGACTAAGTATTATGTATTTTGGAGGTTTATATTC